>NW_026729133.1:0-52971 GCF_030272615.1 Cryptomeria japonica
TACATTCTATCAAACAGAAGTCGTGCTTTGTCTATGCATACACTATTTTCCTTTATTTATACCAACATTTTTCTTCTTACATAATCCATCTTCTTTACACTTCGATGTGTGTTCATACTCTGTTTCATGGTTGCCATCATGAGAATAAAAGTTTAGATTGTTACTTTATAATCTATATATCTGACATAATTTCCCTTTTGTTATTTTTTCAATGGACATTGTCACTTCATTATTACATGATAGTGTGCATTATTATAGTGCAAGTCTATTTTTCAAATTCTTTCATTTAGCATCACTAGTTATCTCCACAAGAACATTGTCAATGTTTGAAATATATAAACAATTCACATCTTTGAGAATAATTTCTCTTGCAACAACCTTGGAGATGAATTTAGATGTAGAGTAGCAATTAGTACATACTTGAAGGTTGTAAACAAATGTAATAGTTGTTCCATGGGCTATGTTTAACAAGCCGAATGCAATTGCTAACTTTTGACTATAGTGTCGGATAAATAATTTATTTATTTTTTCTTATCTTTCACAGCATCAACTAAATGTCTTGAATCTAGAAATGCCTGCTAAATTCAATTTCCTAGCTAATTACTCCAACTTTACATAGATCTTCTGTGCTTGTTGATGTGAAATGTCTCCGAAACAAAATAATGTACTATTTTATGGTCATTAATTTAACTACATCTAGGTATCTTTTTAATTCATCCATCTTGCATTAATCTCCTTACTATTTGAGAAGATAATGTTGTATTTTGATTAGTTTCTTTTGCTGTTAATGATGCTTATCAAATCTTTTAGTGGTGGACAAAATAATTTAAAATGTGAGGATGATATTTTTTTAGATATCTGATTTTGTAATAGTTCTTAATATTTTTGATATTAATAGTAACAAAATAAGAATGCTGACTTTATAACAAAATAGTTTGGAGGTAGCTTTAGCAGTAACTAGACATCAACAACATTTGCAGTAAACTTGTCTTAATAGAATTTATAATTTAGGTGTTTCTGAATTTGGTTATGTGATTTTTTAGTATCAATATATTAGATCAGGATGTTAAGAAACTTTAAGAAAATGTAAAATTATAAGTATCGATCTTCTTCATTTTTTTAATAATATTTGCAGTCGTAGAGCTCTTAGTAAGTCCACTTCTCTATGTTCTTTCTCTTCAAGGCTTCTCTTGAATTTTGTAGTTTATTTTCATTCTTAGTCTACATCCATAAAATATTCAGACTTGTTTAGATTCTGATTTTATGTTAATGAAATATGCAGGGTTGGGTTTTATTAACAGTACAAGTACATTTTCCTTCAATAAAGCACATTTTCCTTCAATAAACCCTACAATTCTCTACACTGGTCTGTATCTCGTGACTCTTGGTGTTGGAGGCATTAAGGCCTCTTTTCATGTTCAGGGGGGAGAAAAATTCGATGAGAATGATGTAAAAGAGAAAAAGCTGAGATCAAATTTCTTCGACTGGTTTTTGTTTAGCATGTATGTTTATTTTTTATCAATGTTCAATGACATGGTAAAGAATACAACATCTTTTCCTTTATTTATCAAATCGGATACCCACAAAATTCCAACACCTATACATAGAGAAACTTTAAAGGTCCTTCAACTCTAGTCTGTTCCTTTTCTAGAAACATGATTTGAAGGCCTAGATTTCTTTGATTTTATTGATGTATAAATTATGATTTACTCCATGAAAACTAATGGATCATAGAGGAAACTAAATGAGGTGAAGCACACTAGCTAGAGGAATATATGGACTGGAGAAATAAACCTATGGATAACTCCAAACATAGCGGAATCCTTGCTGCAGCTTTCATTCTCTGTAAATATTCAGAAAAACGTAGAATTTGTGATCTATAATTTAGGTGTTTCTGAATTTGGTTGTGTGATTTTTTAGTATCAATATATTGGATCAGCATGTTAACAAAGTTTAAGAAAATGTAAAATTATATGGAGTCATAGAGCTATTAGTAAGTCTATTTCTCTATGTTCTTTCTCTTCAGGCTTCACCAGAATTGTGTAGCTTATTTTCATTCTTACTGTACATCCATGAAATATTCAAACTTGTTTAGATTCTAATTTTATGTTTATGAAATATGCAGGGTTTGGTGTTATTAACAGTACGAGCACATTTCCGTCACTAAAGCCTCCGGCATCTGACATGGGAAATCCATCCTAAACTAGGATTTGCAAGTAGGTGGAAGGTGGACAAGCTATAATTCTCTACACTGGTCCGTGTCTCATGGCTCTTGGTGTTGGAGGCATTAAGGGCTCTTTGCCTATTCATGGGGTACAGCCAAATTTCTTCAACTGATTTTTTGTTCAGCATGTCTGTGGGTTCATTACTAGCAGTAACATTAGTAGTGTGGGTACAAGACAGTAAGGGCTAGTTCTGGGGATTTGTCCTCTCTATCATAAGATTTCAACTTGTATTAGCTTTCTTTATATGAAAAATTAACTTGTTGTCTTAGATCAAATAACAGTTTGTTTGCATGATAACATTTCATAATGGACAATACTGGATTTATGCTTTAACACCTTGCACTTATTTGTCGATAGCTACAAATTTAGTCATCAAGTTTTATTTATTAGCCACTTCTGTGAATGTTCGTACTCCAAAATTTTTTATCTTTGAAGGGAAAAGAACCAAGAGATAACAGCAACAGGTCTAATTGCTATCGGCAGTACAAATTGGACCTTCCTTAGGTCCAACCACTAGTTATAAATAAAGTCAAAGTTGTATTTTGATTGTTGTATTATGTGTTTACCAATTTTTCAACTCTTCAAAAGGGACATCGTAAAAAGTCAACCTATGTGTCTGAATTGAACAGGTCTTGTAATTAAATTTACTATGATAACAAGGGAAATTTGGATGCACGTATATGTTGAGAATTCTAATTTTATTAAAACTACGTTTACTATATCTTATGTCTAGTTTTTTATATAAAAAAGACACTTCTATTAGTGTCCGAAAGAAAAGAAATCATAGAAAAAAAACACTATAGAATAAGGCACTGGTGAATACATAGAGCTAAGCTTCAAATTGGTCGTTCACAACTACTTTAATAAATAATTTTGGTGACTGTGAGCTCTACACATGGCGAATCACACAATACTTCGATGAGGGAAATAAAAAGATTCCTAGAAGAAAATATAAATTGGATTATGATAGAAAATGGCTAATTACAATGTCATAGATCAATACTGAATGCTTAGATGCTATAGCCAAGGATGGTTTCTTAGACTTGGGATTATTTTCCAAGAACAAGAAAATTTGTCATAATGAACTTTTGGGAATTTTTGAAACTAATCCCAACTACCATTATTAATAACCTTCATATAATTCCTCCTCTTCTCATCAAAAACCATTTTGTCCATCATTTCAAGTATGTCAAATTTTAATATCTCCAACTCATCACATTTACAAAATTGTTACAAATAGGATAGACTTAGAAAAAATTGTATTACAAATTTACTTATTTGATACTCATTCGATGTAGATATAAATGCAAAATTAAATGCAATTTTATTTTTGTGTTCCCCTCTTAGCTAGGCACATACATGAAAAAGAGTCCAAAAGTTATATACAATTGTAACACAATAGGTAGAAAACATAGTGCTTTCTAAAAGAATGGGGGCAATCTTGTGTGTTGGGGTCTCACAAAAAAGAGCAAAAAAATTGTATTGATGTTGCAGCAACAACAAGATTTCAGAACAAATTTAAGAAGGCGTGGTTGGAGAGTGATTCGTTAAATATAATAAACTGTTTGAACAAAAATTATTCACCTAGATGGATGATCAACCATTTAATGCAAGAGTTCTTTGAAATGATGAACAAATTTGAGGATATTAAAATATCACATGTTTTGAGGGAGGGTAATAGGCTGACTAACCACGTCACTAATCTAGGTGTGATTAGAGATGATGGAATGTGGTGGCAAGAAGGGGATTCCTTTCCATTCCAGTTGTGTGAGTTGGCAAGTAAGGAGGCCGAAAATCTCTCATCACTCGATCATTAATGATGACTGATTACATGTGTAGGGATTTTCATAGAAAAGAGCGAAGGCAAGTTTCCCAATTGTTCTTGTGACTCTATTTGTTTTGTGTTGGCCTTAAGTCTAGTTCTGGTGTTGTCCAAAAAAATCACAGAAGCATTATCATAATGGGTGGAGACAAAAACATAAAAGAACCATCCTCATGTGAGCTTTGGGAGAAGAATGAGGAGGTCTGGAGGGAAATTGTGGATGGGGGATTGGAGCCATTTATTTAGAAACTTCATGGACAAAATCATAAGCTTAAAGACTTATTTATGAGTAATTGGGATAATGGGGTGTTGCACATGTGTGTGGGGAAGAGTTTAGAATCAATGAACCATTCCTGGCTGAGATTTGTGGGCTCAGTATGGAAGGTAGAAAATTCTTCAGGGAAAGGAAAAGTTTAGAAGAAGCCCTTTCTGTTTTGTATGATAAACTAAGTAAAAGGAGGAGGGTTAAGAAGAACCCGAATGATGGTTACAACCAACTAGAACTTTAGAGTCTCTGGGTGGACATGAAAAAATTCATTATGAGGTACATTACCCTCAATGGTCTCTTTGCTATTATTTCCTATTACCATTTCACAATTCTGAACCATTTTAGACATGACAAAATAATTTCTATTATGTTTTACTTGTTATCTTCCCTGGAGCTATCTATTAGTAAACATGCTAAGAATAAGGATAACTTGATTCTTCATGAAGGTTTAATTATTTTGATCATGGAGTTTGCAAAGGCCCATGAGGTTAAACCCTCCCCTGTTCAGGTAAACCATAAGTCTTTAGCCAGCCAGGAGGTGCATGATATATCAGATATGAAGTTTGAGGATACTGAGGATGGGAAAGCTATGGATTGGAATGATGTCCAGGTGTTAGATGACTCAGATTATAAACCCTTTGAGGATGACGGTTCCCTAAAAAAGACTCCTGGCGCTAGTAGAAAAAGAAAAAACCCTCCTAGATGGACGACTAAAAAGAAAACCCCTGTTTCGGAAACCCACATTTTGGGCCTTCAAAATCTGAAGAAACAAAACACTGGAAATAAGGCAATGAATCTTGACAAGGATGATAATGAAATAAAACTCGACATCCCCATCAATGTGGACCCCAATGAGACCAAATATGATGAAAAGGATACATTGATATGCTTCTCAGGAAATCATTGTTGTATTAGGAAAAGTGTTTTTGATCATTTTCTGGGGAAATCCATATTTTGAAACAAGGGATTAAAGATCTCCTTGGCACTTTCACTGAGATTCCTCCTCCAGATAAGACTGATGAACTCCTAAAGTTATCCCAACCAATTGCGTAATATTTTAAGATCATTAAGAATGAGCATGAGGCAAAAATTGATAGGATGGAGAAAGAGAAAGAGAAACTGAAGAGTAAACTAAAAGGTTTAGTGGAAGTCGGCAAGGAAGTGATGTACAACAATGCCAAGTGTCTTAAGAGAGTCAATGAGGAAATTGCTTTGTAGAAGAAGCAAATGGCAAGACCAGAGACACCCCCAAATATCAACTTGAGTAAGCTGAACCAAGAGGTGTGGGCATCCATGGGACCATGTACCAGGACCAGGAGAAAACATCAAGTTACTAGTAGTTTGAGGTTTATTATGGTGGAACTCCAAGAGATTAATAAAAAAGTGATCCAGAAAAATGCAGAGCTTATGAAAGCTCTATCTTAGTTATTTATGTTGTTGTATCTTGTTTAGTTATGTTTTTTGTGGTTCTTGTTTTGGGGTGAATCCTCTATTTTTGTATCTAGTTAGTATCTGGTTAGTCTCTATTTACTATGTTTTATTTTTTGTTGGATTTGGGTTTCGGGTCCCTGTAAAACCCATTTATCTTAATCAAAAACAAGATTTCAAAACAGAATAGGGCTTTTTGTTTATGTATCTCATATGGATGTATAATCAGTGTGCTGCAACTTCTTTATTATGTTTTGTGCAATCAAGCACTTTGTATTATATAAGATATATATAAATGTATGCCATTTATGTTTTATCTCTATTTTATTTCTCTTTTTTAGATTCTTTAATCCCCTATGTTTGACTATTAGTGTTATTAGAGATGAAGGTTACTGAGTGAAGTATTCCAGAAAAGTTTTTTTAAGGAGTTTAAAGGGTTTTTGAAGCAAGTTATTTCTAGGCAACCATAGTAGCTCGAAGCACAAGTTTGACAAATCCATAGATTCCATAGTAAAATGAGAAAAAATATGACTACTGGATAATCATAATGAAGGAATTGATTTTCTCTCAAGATTTGTGGGAATTGATTTTCATTTGATGAGCTACATACATCACTTATTTCTCATGAGCATAAGCTAAATAGGTTAGAAAATTCAAATTTGGAGCATGATTTCAAGACACAAGTATCAATCAACCATGGTAGAGGAAAGGGAAGATCAAATTTCCAAGGTACAGGAAAAATCTAATATAGAGATGGAATAAGTATCCCATCAATCTTGACTAGAAGATGGGGCAGTCAAAATCCAAGTCATATCCCAAACCAAAATCAGTCGTAAAGACAAAGGTATGAAAAGTATCAAATTTAATGTTACTATTGCATGAATTATGGGCATTATTTAAATGAATGTAAAAAAAAAAAATATGATTCTAAAAAACAAAGTGCAAATTTTACCAAAGAAAAACAAAATCAAGGCAACAAGTTCATAGCTTGTAATGTTTCACAATAAATTAAGAAAGACATGGTTTTTAGACTCAAGTTGAAACAATGATAAGAGTGGGAACTTAGAAATATTTTCTAGTTTGGATGAGAGTGTGAAATCAAATGCCACATTGGGGAATGAAAACAATGTGTTAGTAATGGGAAAATGAAGTCTCAACATTCTAACCAAAAAGGGGGAGAAAAATTTTATTTCAGATGTGTATTTTGTTCCTCCCTTAAAGCATAACTTAATGAGTATAGGGTAGCTCATTCAAAAGGGGTATAGGGTCTTTTTAAAAAATGGAGAATGCATAATCCTAGATAAATTTTCAAGTATTTAGCTTATTGCAAAGGTCCAAATGACAAGCAATAGAACATTTTTTCTAAGGATGAAACTATATTTGAAGGTATAATTGGCTCAAGCAAAGTGTTAGTAATGGGAAAATGAAGTCTCAACATTGTAACCAAAAAGGGAAAAAAAAAGTTTATTTCAAACATGTATTTTATTCCTCGCTTAAAGCATAGCTTAATGAGTGTAGGGTAGCTCATTCAAAAGGGGTATAGGGTCTTTTTAGAAAATGGAGAATGCATAATCCTAGATAAATTTTCAAGTATTCAGCTTATTGCAAAGGTCCAAATGACAAGCAATAGCACAATTTTCCTAAGGGTAAAACTATATTTGAAGGTAAAATTGGCTCAAGCAAACCCTTCAACAAACTTACAAGAGAATGAAGAGAAAACTACAATAGTCAACCAAGTAATATTTCAAGATAAAAGTAAGGATGAAAATTGGTTATGGCACCTAAGATTTGGACATTTAAAATTTGGAAGCTTAAATCTATTGCATAACAAAATGGTGAAGGGGTTTCCACTAATAGAAAAAACATATAGAATATGTGAAGGTTGCATTTTGGGTAAGAAACATAAAAATATTTCTAGAAAGAAAGTTAATAAGGGCAAACAAACCTTTGGAGATTGCTCATTCAGATTTGTGTTGACCAATGAAATCATCCTCAACTAGTGGAAGCTACTACTCCTTGACATTCATTGATGAGTTCACAAGTAAGATATGGCTCTACTTTATAAAATATAAGTATGAGGTGTTTGATTATTTTCATCAATTCAAGGGTCTTGTTGAGAAGAAAAGTGGGCATCACATAAGAGAATTAAGAACATATAGAGGTGGTGAATACATTTAAATGATTTCATAAGATTTTGCAAAGATTATGGTATCCACAAATAATTCACTACAAGGTATACCCCTCAAAAAAATGGTGTAGATTAAAGAAAAATAGAAGCATCATGGAAATGAAAAGAAGCATGTTGAAATGATAACATTTGCCAAATGAATATTAGGCTGAAGCTGTACCATGTGCAATTTATATTATTAATAGATGTCCATCAAAGAGTAAAGAACACGATTCCAAAAAAAGCATAGAGTGGAAGAAAACATAATGTTTCTCACATGAGAGTATTTATATGTGTGGCATATGCACATGTGCCCAATGAATTGAGAAGAAATTTGGACAACAAGGAATAAAAATAAAAATTTGTGAGATATAGTGATTAAATCGAGGCATACAAGTTATACAATCTAATCAACAAAAAGGTTATAATCAATAGAGATGTGCAAATCATAGAAGATGAAGAATGGGATGGAAGTTTGGATAAAAAAATCAATATTATAGCCAACTTACCACAAGAAGAAAATAAAGATTTTATACTAGCAAGTACTCCTCCCAAAGTGATTTCTTCCACAGCCAACCAATGTGAAAAAAGTGGTCAAAAGATACCTTCATCTAGTGCAAGGACAACCCCACACACTCAAGAAAATATTCGATCAAATGTGTGGCAAACACCATGTTCAATTGGTACTATTGGTGCTAGACCATCAAGTCCACATTCTACAAGTTCAAGTGACATGTCAAACCCCACACTAGCAAGCTTGAGAAGACAAAAAATTAGAAGTTTAGGAGAGAATTATGAGCAAAATGAAGGCAAAAATAATGTGGGTCTGATTTCTCTTTTTGTCTTATATTCACATATAGACTTGATCTAATTCATTTTTAAGATGTTATTAAGGAAGAAAAATGGGTGCATACAATGGATGAAGAAATATTTGCTATAGAAAATAATCAAACATGGGAGTTAGTGAATCTTAGATAGGGAAAAGAATTGATATGACAGAAGTGGGTTTACAAGACAAAATTGAGTGCAAATGTTGATGTGAAAAGATACAAGGTAAGGCTTGTAGAAAAAGGTTATTCACAACAACCGAAGGTAGAATACAATGAGATATTTGCACCAATAGCTCATTTAGACACTGTAAGGACAAAATTAGTGATAGCAACTTAGAATAAATGGGTAGTATATCAAATGGATGTGAAATTAGCTTTCTTGAATGACTTTTTAGAAGAAGAGTTCTATGTGGAGCAACCACCTCAGTATAAGATTGCGCCATGAAAATAAGGTGTACAAGCTCAAGAAGGCAATTAATGGACTTAAAAAAGCCCCAAGGGGATGGTATAGTAGTGTTGATTCTTTATCTTTTTCAAAATTGCTTTAATAGGTGCAACAATGAGCCTACTCTATGCACCAAGATAAATGAGCAAGGTGAGCTCATAATTGTATACTAATATCTTGATGACTTGATATTCAAATGTGATCTATCAACTAACATGTTCAAGTTAGCTATGAAAAAGTAAATTGACATGACTAATCTAGGTTTAATGAGATACTTTATTGGTATTGAAGTAAGTCAAAATAATAAAGGTATATTTATCTTATAAACTAAGTATGAAAATGATATTTTGAAAAGGTTCAATATGACAAACTACAAAGCAGCTCCAACACTCATTGCAACAGGTCTGAAATTGAGTAAGGATGATAAAGGATCCAATGTAAATCCAAATTTATATTAAAACCTTGTTGTTAGTCTCATGTATTTAACAACCACAAGGCTATACATAACATTTACAGCTAGCCTCATTTGAGGGTTCTTGGAGTCTCCAAATGTTTCACATTGGCAAGTAGGGAAAAGACTTTTGAAATATGTTTTTGATTAAGATAAAATAGGTTTTACAAGGACCCAAAACCCAAATCCAAGTACAAAAAAGAAAAAATACAGTGAGAAAGTCCAAAAGCAACAACCAAATAGTAAAAGAAACAATGGTAAAACCCTACAGAGCCCAACTAAAATACTACACAAAAACCTTAGGCAATCCAGCATAAAGCTAAATAAGAGCTCCCAAAAGCACAAATATTTTCTCAATAAAGTTGTTATTGATGTCTTCCAGCTCCTCCATGATGCCCCTTGTGGTAATTTTCTCTTAGTTCCTTCTCCTAGTCCTAGTAGATGGGCTGGTAGAAACCTGCACCTCTGATTCTTGTGGATTAGTATCCATATTTTTTCTTTTAGATCTAGTAGCAGATTTCAGAATATTGTTGATCGGTTGAGTTTTATGGATTATTATTTTCTCATTCAAATTTTTAAGGCCTTCAACAATATTATTCATTTCATGTTTACTAATCTCAACCAAATTCCTGAGACTTCCCTTAAGGTCTTCCAATTCTTTCTCCAAATTGGCAATTCTGGATTCATGCTTTGTTTTCATGACTTTAACATCTTCAGTCAATTTTAGGGTCATTCTAAGGAGCTTATTAGTTTTGTTATGAATTAGGGTCTCAGTGAAGGTATTAATAATATCATTTATTCCCTGTTTGATGAAGAGGATTTCAATAATCACCTAATGAAAGCACTTCTCCTAACTGGAGGTGGAATTAGCTAGTAATAAGTCAACATCCACCATATCAGTTTTACTATTTTTCACCTCATACATTTTGGCACGCTTGGTGGGAGATGTGTGTTTTTGTTGTATCTATGTTTTTTGCAGGTTTTTATAACCCTATATTGTTGTTTTGTAAAACAATTTGGAGAATAACCTTGTGTGGCTAGAGTTTTGGACACTAGATTAAGATTTTGGAGATATTTCATCAAATCTCACAAATGGATTGTAATTTTTACATCAAATTTGGTTTGTAGATTGGGGACAGTATCAAGAATGTTGAGTTTAAAATTTAGATTTTTTGGAGCATATTTCAATTTTTTATGATTTTTTATAAAAAATATAATTTTGGGAGCAAATTAGCAAATTTTTTAGATTTTTTTATATTGTTGGAAATCTTCGAGAATTCTATAGGGCTTCTATTTTTTGTGATTTTAATTTGGGTGTAAAGTAATTCATGAAAAATCAGATCTTTGAAAATTAGGGTTTTGCAATGATTTGATTGGATCTCACAAACAGCTAAAAAAATTTGTATGATTTTTTTTTTCAGGTTGGAAATGGTATCAAGACTATATAGTTTCAAATTCAAATATTTTGGAGTGCATTTGTATTTTTTGTGATTTTTCATTAAAAATTAATTTTGAGAGCAAATTAGCGAATTTTTTAGATTTTCTTACATTTCTAGAAAGATATCAGAATTATACAGGGGGTAGGTTTTCTATGATTTTAATTTGGGTGCAAATTAGGGTTTTTGCAATTATTTGATTATATCTCACAAATGGCTTGAAATTTGGATGAGAGTGTGAAATCAGATGCCACATTAGGGAATGAAAATAATGTGTTAGTACAAACAAGATTGAGTATCATTTAATACCAAATGCTACATTTAGTGGCATCTTTTGGACCATCCATCTCTTTTAACAACTACAAACACTTCCACGTTGGACTTCTCTTGCCTTTTTCATTTTCTCTTCACAACAAACTTTTGTATCTTTGATGTAGTCTCTTCTCTTTGCCTATTATTTCAAAATGGTAGCAAGAGTTATGACTTCTTTTTGATCCTGGTCTTTAGCAGCTATATCCATTATGGCACTCAGAATCTTGCCAAACCTGCTCCATCCTCTAGTTTAGACTCCTATAATTCTTTTTAACTTTCCACCCTTTAAATATTCCCATCCTCTTGGATCTTTTAGATCATGTACCATTGACTCTGATACCACTATTAGAAATAGGATAGAACAAAACACAAAAATAGAGCAAGGAGAAAAATAGAGTAGAACAAGAGAAAGACAAAGTTTTTATTCATCCCAATACAATTACAAGTGCCTCTTTTTTATGAAGGTCTTAGATCTTTCTAGACTAGATCACATGTAACTTCAAGAATTTCACATATAAAATAATGTTTTTTAGATTGCAGATGTGACAGAGGAGAGATCTAGTCAAATCCTTATGAAGCTTTGTTTTTACTGTTAGTATTTAATACTGGGATTCATTGTAGAATGGAAGATACAAAAGTGATAGGTTGGTGTGGGGTAGTTGAGATTATTTCAAACAAAAAAACCCAAGAGTCTTATCTGTTGCTAAGAGGCCATCATTATTGTGGAGTTAATCTTTTACTCAAAATCTTACTTGATCACCATCTCTTGTATAAGTCCATGAGTACTTATAAAGCTAGTCACTTATTTTTTCCTATAATTAGTATAATGGTTGAACACATATTTCAATCATTCATCCCATTTCTCACTTTTACTTTTTCTCTCCTAAAATCTTGCATCTTTGGAGTTTAGTGAGGCAACAATAACTTAGTCAATCCAAAATCCTCTAAATTAAAATTGAAAAATAAGAATTAGAATTTTATTATAAGAGCAATTGTCTTTTTTATTTTAAAAATTATTGTGAATAAAAATATTTTTTTAGAAGAATTATCGGGACTCTCACCCTCCAATCTAAATGTTGCAAAATTGGCTTGAGACAAATCAAGATGCAAAAATAATGTACTAATTGAGGCAAACAATAGTATTAATCAATGTCAAATGCATAGAAACCTATATTTAGATGTAGATTATATATGATTGAATATGTAGAAATATATGTAAGAGATGATGCATGAAGGATTGAGTAAAGAATCGCAACTACAAACAAGATTGTGTCATTTATCTATATGCAATTTTACTAAATCATTTGATCAAATTAAATACAAATTGACATAGATGTAAAATTATACCATAAAATTATTAATTACAATAAATAAAATAAATAAAAATAAGAACAATGAAGATATTTAAAAATTTGAAACACACATTGACATTATATATTTTGAAATAAGTACCTATGCAAAAGGTTAGAAAATTGAGTCTTTCGCTATGGATTCTCTGCACTTTGTAAAATTTACACAAATAAGTTTTCTCTAACAATATATTAAATGAAACAACCTCTTACAAAAGTGACCTTCCTAGCAGCACATATTAACCAACTTGACTAAACAAACCCACCAACTTGGAATAACAAAATATTATTCCTTACAATTATTTTCCATCAAGAGGAAGCCCTCTTACATAGAACTTGCGATTATGCTAACAGGAGTGTTCCGCGGTGCAACAGAGTGCTCCATTAAGTCCTCTCAAGTCAAGAGATGCCTAAATAGTTGTGACTGTAATTTGATTCGAGGAGCAAAATCATGGCCTTTTAGAATTTGATTCTTAAGCCCAACTCGGTTGTTTCACTATAAATTTCTGGAATCCAACTCGGTTGTTTCATGATGCATCTCAGAAGTTATAAAAAGGCACTGTCTAATAGCCTTAGAATGACAAGAGACATATGAAATTTAGTAAGAAGAAAGAAGCTTAGACCACGCTGTTTCAAAGTTTCAAATTGCAGAAATGGCTTTAGTTCGTTCCATTGACAGTTCTGAAATCGTGGACGATTGTGCATATGGTGTTCTTGGGAAATCTCAGTTTTACGTGGGGTTGGAGAAATGTATTGGAGACTTGCGGGGAATGTTGTTAGACAAAGACGTGTCAGTCGTTGGCGCGCAATCGATGGGGGGCGGGGGGAAAACTTCTCTGGCATTGGGTCTCTGCAATGATCCTCAAATCAAAGGTATACTTCTCATCTCTATTATACCTGTCCCTATGGTACTCTGGTTTAGGTTTTATTACATCTGATGTTTTGTGCTAATTTACTTAGTCTAAATCAAATTTATGTTTTCATGGATGGCAGAATACTTCCACGAAAATGTGGTTTTCATCACCGTGTCACAGTCACCAAACCTGATAGGAATTTTAGAGACTATGTGGGAGAAGATTGGTGGAAGGAAGAAACAAGAATTTCAGAATTTGGAAGATGGACACAAGCAGCTGCAGCAATTGATTTTGAGACAACCCAAGTCAACTCTGGTAATTTTGGATGATGTTTGGTCTAGAATACATTTGGAAAATTTGCTATTCGAAGGGCCGGCATACAAAACTGTTGTAACAACCAGAGACCGTTCTAATATCCCCACAACCCAGACTACTAGACTGTATCAGTTGCCATTGTTGTGCAAAGAGGATGCTCTGTCACTTTTCTGCTTCTGGGCCTTTGGACGGACATCAATTCCAAGCACTATAGACGCAAATCTAGTAAAGGAGGTATCCTTTTTATGTTCTACTAATTGCTTTTATTCTGTAATACTGTAATATTTATTATTTGAAATGTATGGAAAGTAACTCAGAATACACAGAGCATAAAACTGTTGTCTTTGGAATGGAGAAGCAAGGTAAGAAAAACTAACATTTTACTCATGGATATGCTATGACCCATTTATACACATGGATTCAACTAATTTAACTTTTTATTTTGTAAATTCAAATATTTGTGATTTTGGATTATAATTTATAATTTATATTCAAAATAGTGAACAATCTCCAGGTTGCTGGCTCTTAGTTGAAGAGTGTGAATAATCCATCATAAAAATAAAAAATAGTGAACAATATGTCTAATTTTTGCTACATAATTTATCATAACTTTAAATTAAATTAATTAGAACTACATTTAATATCAATGAAAAAGCTTGTTTGTTTTATTCAAAAAGTATTGGAATTCAAGACCATTGGGAGCATACCCACGCCTTAAATTGCTATCCACAACCGAACTAGCTAGGGCCGAAACTCTAGTATTTATAATTTTTAATTTAATTACTCAATTATATATCTTAAAAGATTAAAAATCATTAAAAAAATTATATTATAAATTTTCTACCACATTTACTACTTCTTGATACACAATTATTAAGAACATTATTGATAATCTCTTCATGCCATTTTCCTTGAGCTTTCTTTCCTTGTTATTTTCTGGTAGAAAGGCAGTATTGGATGATCGATAGATACACATAAATAGTTGACTCAGAACTCTATGTTTATATTTTTTTGGTTTAAATCATCCTATGTAATATTTGACCAATATAACTATTACATATTTACTTTTCTTACTACATTACAGCTCTGTAAATCGGTAATGCAATGGCCAACTCTTAACCATTTTTATTTGTTTAGCTGGGAATTTCATAATTTGGTACAGCAAGTATTGAATGAGACATCTCTCCTGCTGAGCTTTCTGAGACAGATATACATACTAAAGAACGAATATTGTACAACAATTTGTGGACAATAATTGTAGCGTAGAACAAGTTTCGAACCTGTCTTTTCCCGTATAAAATTGCTCTTGAAGCACTTTGTCGTGCTTCGTAAGGCATAAGTTAATGTCTCTCTTGTCTGCCACCCTAAAGATTATGAATGGTGGAAGAGAAAGGTAAGATGACTTTAGCGAGAAGAATAATTGATAAGTCAAGGAAAGTCTCATGAAATAATTATTGTATATTTGAGAAATATAGAGAGTTATAGGATAGTTTCTAATTTCAAGCGATTTTTTGAGGGGAATTTGATTTTATCGACAGATGCTGGACACTGGGCTTTAGTAATATATGGAATGATTAAGTAGGATGAAAACAGTTAGTAATTAATTAAGTAGGATGGGCACAGTGAATAATTAGTTTTAAAATTTTCTTTTTCCGAGTAAAGAATAGTTAGATCTATTGTGTTATTGGTAAAAAAAAAAAATAGAATTCTAAATAATTTTGAAGTTATGTTTGATCTATATAACAAATTTTAATTCCTTCAAACCGCAGGTGCAAGCAGAATGTGGCGGCCTGCCACTTGCTCTAAAGGTGATCGGAAGCTGTTTGCGTGGGGAACCACATGACGTTTGGGAGAGAGCAAAGGATCAGATTTCCAGAGGAGAATCCATATCAGATTATCACAAGAAAGGGCTAATTAAATTGTTGGAGATCAGCATCGATTCCTTAGATGATGTAGCCAGGGAATGCTTCCTAGACTTGGGTTTATTTCCAGAGGAAAGGAAAATTAGCGCTGATGCACTTTTGGACATATGGGTTTATGTCAGGAACCTACAGTGGCATAACGCTTTTTCCATTTTATCAGATTTTGCAAGCAGAAACCTGTTGAATTTGACTGGAAATCCATGGTAATTATCTTTCCTTTTACATGTTGGGTGTTTTTGTCTCATTTTTAATCTATAAGTTGACGTAGTACGACTTATCAGGAGCAGAGTAGCAATCTCATATGGAAGTGCCTCGGAGCTGTACTTTTCTCAACATGGTGTAATGCGAGAATTGGCCCTCCATTTGGGCAGCCAAGACGGTGGAGACCACAGGAAGAGGTTTTTGATGCCTAGGAAAGAGGCTAGCTTGCCAGAAAAGTGGGAGATGCTTAATCATAGAGCATGTGATGTTCAACTGCTGTCCATTCAGACAGGTAGGATATTCCAAAACTCTCTTCCTAATTTATTTCCAAAATTTTCCACAACTTAGTCATCAGTACTCGGGATAGGTTTAGTCTGTGAATGGCTTTGACAGACTAAATCCCATTTATATGTATGCTTACTCAAACTAGTCTATGTTAAGGATAGGTTTAATTTCTGAATGGTTTTGACAGATTAGATCCCGTTTATATGTATGCTTATTCAAATCAGTTGGATCTGATTTATAGGTATGCTTAATCAAATTGTTCTGATTCGCTATATAAACATAGAGATACCAACATATATATAATCTAAGTTATTTCCCTCTAAAAAATTGTAGTAATAAGATTTTGATATTCTAGTCACTTGTTAGGTGTAGATTAAATTGGCTATGCCAGCTATTCAAAATTTGAGATGTATTGCTTTTATCATACTATTTCATTATAAGGATTATGAAACATTGCTGTTCAGAAATCATAGTGCAACTTGTAGATATATGATTTCCACAGTTCAGAGTGTTAGCATACATAGCTTCAGGAATCAATTGTGTGAGTTTATTTGCTCGACATTTCACTCTATGATCCATCATCGAGAAAAAACAGAACAAGAGAAACAC
Organism: Cryptomeria japonica; assembly: GCF_030272615.1. Taxonomy (NCBI): domain Eukaryota; kingdom Viridiplantae; phylum Streptophyta; class Pinopsida; order Cupressales; family Cupressaceae; genus Cryptomeria; species Cryptomeria japonica. The sequence goes on from NW_026729133.1 coordinate 16,920, forward strand.
GAATAGATCATGGAATATGATCTGAAATGTCAAGCAAATAAACTCAGACAATTGATTCCTGAAGCTATTTATGCTATCATAATGTAACATTGAGCACTAATTTCGACTTACATCTTTTCTGGAATCAACATCTAAATGACGAAAATTAAACCCATAAAACTAGCATTCATAACCATCATGTATAATGATCTAATTCAATTTCCTTTCTGATTTATTCATGTAGGTCCTATGGAGGCTAAGCACTGGTTTCAGTTGAATTTTCCTGAGACAGAGGCTCTCTTGCTATTCTTTACTTCAAATGAGTACTTTCTTCCTCCATTTCTGAAGTCTATGAAAAAGCTAAAATTTCTCATGGTATTCAATTATGGGACAAAGAGGGCAACAATAAAAGGTCTAGATGTGCTGTCTTCACTAACTCAACTCAAGAGTGTCCGCTTGCAGAGGTTGATTGCATCCCCTGTTCTAAAACAAAGCAAAGAAATATCCAGCTTAGAGAAGCTATGTTTAAGCTTATGCGAGGGGTTTGAATATGTATCCACATTCAACAGTATCAAGCTGCGAGATTTTAACCTTGATCACTGCAGCAGCTTGGAAGAGGTACCCCTTAGTTTCTGTTATATGCCCTCTGCTCAGATGTGGTCTATTAGCAACTGTCATCTGCTTAAGATGTTACCTGATGACCTTGGAAATATGAACTCTCTGAGAATGTTAAGGTTATCAGCTTTACCAGGCCTAAAAGAGCTTCCAGCATCAATTGGAAAACTCGAACGGTTGGAATGTCTAGACATTTCATCGTGTGAGGGGCTAAGAGGACTTCCAGAGGAGATTGGGCAACTAAAGAAACTGACAGATTTTTATATGAGAGACTGTTCTCGTTTGATGAGCTTACCAAGAGCTGTTTGTGAACTGACTTCCCTCAATCTTGTTATTTGTGATGAGAAGATTGGGAAACAATGGTTGCGGGCAAAGAACATTTCTATTCCAGAGCTAAGGGTTGAAATTGTTGAGACACACTTTAGTTTGGAGTGGCTCGGTGATTAACTTCATTTTACTTTTCAGCGTGAAGCATAATTTCCATGTAACTTGACAAGTACCCTTATATGTTTTTAGCCTATAGTTATGATCAATATTCGTCGCTTTTTAGGATAGTAAGAACTATTTACTGTATTATGCGTGCAGACCAACTTATTCTCCATCCAAATGCATTTCTTTGTTTCGAATAAAGCCAGGAAGTGATTTTCTTGTAAATTTGTTGGAGGTTTCTTCGGTGCAATTATATTTGACTCTGTTATTTAGGGTGTCTACAAGTAATAACAATGAAGGGTGATTAATTTAAATAAAGATCACTTGCGTTTTCAGTCGGTTGTACGCACAAATTTGCTACTCGTTGCAAGTCTTATGAGAAACGTTTATCGTCCGACAAGAAAATCCAAGGGCTTGAAACGCCTGATATGCTGTAGAAGAAATCTAAAAAGCATAAGCATAACCTTTATGCGTCGTATATAATGAAAGAACTCTCAAAATAAATAAACGCCTAAGCGTTCAATCCACGCACAATACACAACCACGGGATTGCGCATGTGAGGAAAAGTCATCGATGCAAAGAATCAAAAATCAAAGATAATTAGGAATAACTCTTCATTAAGAAAATTAATTAATTAAGAGAATAAATATATGAATAGTGTATTAATATCAATCCACTAAGAGAGGTCTCTATATTTCTACAACATAGATTACTTACTATAAGTTGGGTATCAATATTCCTCATAAAACCAAAATGCATGAAAGAAATGCAAACCTTAGAGGGTGTTAAACTAGAGTATTTATTTACTATCATTTCATTACATCAACATTCTATTATAAATAGAAGCTAGAAACAAAATGTAGAACCAATATAGTCATGAATAATTTTGTTAAAGGTTGAGCTATAAACCATTATTTGATTTTCGAGATAAAGGGTTTCTTAAATGTTAGTCTTCCATGTACCTCTCCTAAATGAAGTAAGCTAGCAATATTTTTGAGAAATATAGATCAATTTTTTTTCATGTTACTAGAATTTTTGTTAATCAAATCACCACTTTGTAAATAAGTAATGGAAACCTAATGCTCATTTAGAAGCCAACAACAATAGAGGAAGCAAGGAAAGCAATGTAAAAATAGTGCATACAAACTCTAGTGGTAGTACCATCTAGAATGACCTTAAAACCATTGAGAAAACCTTAATGATTTAAAAATATTAATAGTTAAAAGTTAATATCTATTAAAAAACAATACTTTCCTAGATACAAGATAACTAGTATGTGTGGGCATGATGGTGGAATTCACGTAAGCTCAGTTTTTTCCCTCATATTTCAATCCTATTTTAGGTAAACTATCTTAATTGTAATAATTAACTTAAAATTGTTGTACTTTTTATGTAGATTTAGCTTGTGATAAATCACATCTCAATCCTTGTAATAATTGATAATGGGGTCACAAACCACCTATAGTCCCAAGATTTTTCCAACTACACTTTGCATAATCATTGAAAGTTGTTAAATGTTGCAAGTTAACCAACTATCCAAACACTAGACATTTTTGCAACTCATTTTTTCCATTAGGTAACCTTCTTATCTATTGTAGGTTCCACTCATATAAGTCAAGTGAGTTTATGTAAGCCCACACCATGTAATATAGTTGTGATGGGTGACTTTAATTACATAGTTACTTTGAAACTAGATCTACTATGGGTATTTGAAAAGTAATGATGTTTTGAGGTTAACATATAGAAGGATATTTGAGGCACTAGTATATCATTATATATATATTATATTTGTCAAACACCATTATATAAGGAAGACAATTGCATATAAATAAGAGGCCAAACGTGAATCAAAACTCACAATTTTCTTTTCCAATGTCAAATTTTAACTTTGAAAATTAATTCAAAATAGCTTAATAATCCAAGAGCTTTTTTGTAGTTATAGATAATGAGAACTTACTAAAGATAGGAAGAACACGTTGAAGAGTGAAGTGAGTGTGTAGAAATGAAAAAATTAGCAATGATAAATATATATCCAAACAAAAGAGTCCAAATGTACAAGATTGTGAATATAGAGTTTCCTATAGCATTAGGTTTTTCACTATTGAATATAGGAGTTAGTCTTGGACATAAGATGCCACTAAGAGGGAGGGTGAATCAGTGGTTACCAAACTTTAGTTTCTTTATCCTAAGGTGCATGTACCGGTTCCTTATACCAATTTTACCTACTGGTAAGATAAGGAAAGATAACACAATATAACCACACAAAAGGGGCACATCACATAACACTGGTTATATGAGGAAAATCCACAATGGGGAAAAACCTTAGTGAGCAATGTTGTTGAGACCTTCTGCTCCAATCCAGCCTCACAATGAAAATTTGATTACAATATTTAGGGCATGAACCCAAGGAGCACCAACCCCTGATAGTTTAGGGCACCAACCCAAGGAGCATCAACCCCTAACTGATTTATGGGCTACAACCCAAAGGAACACCAACTCCTACACTGAGCTCCAACTCAATGATCACAAATAATAACATCAAATCAATACAAAAGTGATAGCCCAGTTACAAATGAGTTCTGCGACCACTTATGAATAATCTCTCTACCGGTTTACTCTTCTCTATCGGTTACCCTTTACTCTACTTTCTATCGGTTCTCAGTCCTCTCCTCTCTTCTTCTCACCTACTCCTTCTTACACACTAGTTCTTCTTTTCAGATCAATTGTCAGACTAAACTCTTGTTGCCAATTTCTCTGCTTTCCAATTTATCCCTACTCTGTTTCCTGCCTACTAGATCTCTTGAAGCACTCACTCTTTACCCCTCACTGCTCACTCTACCACTACCGATTGTCTTCAGTGATGCAGTCTTGTAGTTTATCGGTTGCTCTGGCCTTACCAGGTAAACCTCTGCTAAACCCTTCCACCAATTGCCTCACTCTCGTCGGTTGAACTCTTCAACTTGATTCTCACTCACACACTCATTCTCTTCTTTGATCGTTGTTGAGAACTTGACTAAATGATTCATTTCATTTCTTCACTCTCTCATCCAATAGTGACATAAATCTGGTCTTCGATCTACATGTTTATACTATTGCTTTCTCGCAAAAATGAGATTCAAACTTATGGAATTCTAGGGTTTCTTCATCAAACCTCGAGGAAAACCAAATCCTATCACATTTCCTTTTAGAGATCGACCGCCTGCACCGTTCAATCAATCTCCACCAATCTCGCGGCTTCCAATACATGTTTAATATGTTTATCAAACATGGCTCTGTTCCTCAACCTACTTTTTAAAATCATATTGAATGATCCTTTGGTTTCCTTCTCTAGGTCAGATCTGCAACTGGATATCCTTCCTTGGTCATAGAATCATTCAGATCTTCAATCTTCATCAAGCTGTAAATCACTACAACATATCCCATGATATCCTTAGTCGACATTAATGTCGACCTACCACCATCTACCTCGTCATCAGACACTTCACTGACCTTTTGCATACTTTCGACATCAACTTCATGTGGAATCATAGTCTATATCCACCTTAGATAGACCTATATCTCAGTTCAGATGGGATCACCAACGTTCACACAATCGGGTTCATCTACTGATTTACAAACCCTGTCAGTTTTATCCTTACCAGTCTATTTTCAGCCTTGCACTTCTCTTCTGGTGGAACACCTTCACTTGTCATCACAACATCCAACCTACCTTATACACATCTTCAACAAATGGGAGCCTTCTACATCTGCACTTTTCTAGCTTACCTATTAACCTTTATACCGGTAGTATCTTCTGCATGTATACTGGTAAAATACCATACACACTAGTGGCACCAAACTTCATCTACATTCCAGGAACATCTTATGTCTGCAACTACTCAACCTTTTGCCTTCTTCACCATTTGTCTAGTTCTCCTCTTAATCGGTTTGTCAAGGTGGCAGACTCATTTGTCTAAGTGAAAAACCTCTCACTCTTCATCTGTCTCGGTAACCCATCATTCCTTCTCTATCAGTCCAGTGAATATCTTTGATTTCATGCACTTGAGGCATCTTTGTGATTCACTAGTAGATCCGATGTGAGCCACCAATCTCCTGCATTCAAATTGTTGCTAACTTATCCCTAAGAATTATAGTACATTCTATGCAGGTTGGGGATAAGCTCCACTTGCTGGTGGGAGTGAGTCCTTGACATCTCATTCTACTTCTAGCATTGCATTGACATTTCTTAGCTAATATTGAGCATATACATCTTCAATTAGGTACACATGATTCGATTGGGAATATACATTGTCAGTCTTGTCTTCATTTGGTGGGAGTCCTCTAGATTAACATCCAATAGTATATCGGCTCTGCACTTATCCATTAGCTCACCCTGCTTACTCATTGGTCACATGCTTGTCAGTTGGCAACCATACACTGTCAACACATCACTTACCAGTTGACATCCTCTCCTTGTCGGTGATAGGCTATACTGGTAACCTACTATACTAGATGACATCAATGACAACATTGCTCATCAATCTCCCATATTGGTTTCCATCCTATATTGGTTGACATCAATGACAACACAATGCCAACAATCTCCCTCTTTGGCATTTATGTCAACACATGTAGTATCCAACATACTATAGATTTTTTCTCCCCCTTTGACAAAAATGGCAAAGGACACTATTAGGGTTTCTCTCCTCCTTTTTCTCTATCGAATTCTTATCCTCCTCTGACCATCATAATTTGCATCCTCTCAATTCATAGCTCTAGAAATGAGAAAGATAGCACCCATTTTTATGTAAATAATATGCGAGGTGTGATTGATAGTGTTATTCTGCCCAAATTTAAATTTTTTCTCATATGTGGTAGGTGGCTCCAAATTCCAAAAATACTTGTGAATTAATGTTTTCAATTAAGATAAATGGGTTTTATAGGGACCCAAAACCGAAATCCAACAAAAAATTAAACAATAACCAGAGTCTAACCAGTCGCTAAACAACTATAGAAACATGGGATTCACCCTAAAACAAAAAACCATAAAAAATAAACCTAAACAAGACACACAAGAAAAAGAAACTAAGAAAGAGCTTTCATAAACTCAACAATCTTCTGGATTGCTTTATTATTAATCACTTGTAGTTCCTCCATAATATACCTCAAACCATCTATTACCTGATGTTTGCTCTTGGTCCTGGTATATGGTCCCATGGACGCTTGCACCTCCTGGTTCATCTTAGCCAAGTTGATATCTTGGGATCTCTTGACTCTGGTCATTTGCTCCTTCTTCTTGGCAATTTCCTCATCGACTCTTTTGAAACCTTCAATACTATTATGCATGGCTTCCTTTATAACATCCACCAAACCCTTAAGTTTACTCTTCAACTTTTGTATTTCTTTCTCTAGCCTGTTGATTCTAGCCTCATGTTCAGTCTTCATAATCTTAATATCTTTCACAATTTGTTGGGATAGCTTCAGGAGTTCATTACTATTATCTAGAGATTCAATCTCAATGAAAGTGGCAATGAGATCCTTAATCCCCTATTTTAGGATGTTAATTTTCCCAAAAAACCATCGGAAGCACTTCCCCTGATACATCAGAGACTTCCTTAGGAGATTATTAACATCAATTTTATCATGTTTGGTCTCATTAGGGTCTACATTGAGGGGGATGTCAATTTTAATTTCATTGTCCTCCTTTTCAAGAATGTCCAGCTTTTTTCGAGTCTTCTATTTTTTCAGATTTTGCGGGCCCAAGATGTGGGTCTGGGAAACAGGGGATTTCTTTTTAATAGCCCATCTAGGTGGGATTTTTCTATTGCTACTAGTACCAGGAGTGGTCTTCTCCATTGGTCCCTCATCCTCTGAGGGTTTATAATCTAATTCTTCTGACACCTGGACATCATTCCAGTCCATAGCCATTTCGCCCTTTGCATTGTCAAACTCCATATCTGAAACATCACATGCACCTCCTGGTTGGCTAAAGACTTAGGGTTTTTCAGAGTAGAGGAGGGTTTAACCTCATGTGATTTCACATACTCCATTATTAGGAGGATTAAACCCTCATGTAGAATCAGATTATCCTCATTTTTAGAGTGCTTACTAATAGATAGATCCAAGGAAGATAATAAGTAAAACGGAATGGAAATTATTTTGTCATGCCTAAAATGATTGAGAATTGTGAAATGGTAAGAAAATATGCTAGTAAAGTGTCTATTAAGGGTTATGTACCTTATTAGGAACTCCACCATGTCTTCCCAGAGACTTTGAAGGTCCATCCTATTGTAGCCACCATTCGGGTTCTTCTTAACCCTTCTTCTTTCACTCTATTTTTCATAGAAAACTTAGAGGGCTTCTTCCGAATTCTTGCTTTCCCTAAAAAATTTCCTATCCTCCATACTAAGCCCATAAATCTCAGCAATAAAGGATTCATTGATTCTGAACTCTTCCCCATACACATGCAGCACCCCATCATCTCAATTGCTCACAAACAAATCCGTGAGTTGATGGTTTTGTTCATAAATTTTCCAAACAAAGGGCTCCATTCCCCCATCAAATATTTCCATCTAGAACTCCTTATTTTTCTCCCAAAGCTCACACGAGGATGACTCCATTTTTTTTTTGTCTCCCCACATTATGTTACTTCTTCTATAATTCTTTTCAATGATACCAAAACTAGGCTTCAGACTAGTACAAAACAGAGCCATAGGAACAATCTGGAAACTTGCCTTTGCTTCTTCTATGAAAAGTCCTACACATACTTGTGAATTAATGTTGCCTTATGATTGAGAAGCCAAATTTTTTTTAAAATAATTCATTTTGGTCTAAGTTCAATTTTTTTCACTAAATACCAATCATATTGAAAGATAGTTAGAAGCCACAACACCTAATAAAGGATCCATAGGAAAAAAGTATTAAGTATCTTAAAATAAAAGTATAATTGAGTCAAAAATAAATTTTTATCATAACTCTTAAGAAACTTATTAACTATCACACTAATACTGTTATATTGGTACCACATCACACGATCATGCAAGTGATCATTATTTTGATGATAAGGATCTAACTTATTATGTGTAAAGTACCATACTTTTATTTATTTAGCTATATAATGAATTATTATATCCCAGATTTTGATTATATCATTTTTATCTTATTAAATTTACTTTAATGAACTCATTTGGTGGTTTGCATTTAATTTATAATCCATCTCTAGCATAGCATCGTTCAAGGCAATAAAATTTATAACTAGAAATGAATAATTATTCACACCTCTAATCAACTAATTGTTGATACCATGTAAAAGAGAGATAGGTGACAATGCCACCATGACAGACTTCATGATTGATGCATGAGAAAATACTAGGGGAAAAAATAACACAACATGTTACAAAAAGAATAAAAAAACATAAATTTTAACCTCTTATAAATGAAGAATGTCTAAGCATAGAAAATGTTGTGTACCACAAATAAAATGCTTCATTGGAAATTTAATTAGATGTTAATTTTCTTAGGAAATATAATCCATGAATGAGTGTTAATTGTAATCTCCTTGTTATCAATATCATCTAAATCTAAGTAGTTATCCTATAGAAATTCTTGTAATGCACTAAAGTTGTCTATCTAAACAAAATGTTGGGCAAGGCACAATTCCTATGGCATACATTCGAGTTCTTCCACATGTCTCGAAGGACTATAGGATCTCCATTATGTAGTGAGGGGCCAAGAAATATGTTAGGTAAATTTACTTTTTGAGATGCCAAAGTTAACAACATTAATAGTGCTTGAGATAATTTTGATCCCCAAACATTTTCCCTTTGAGGGGAGATAAATTTATTTGTTATTAGTAGTGGTTTTTGAATTAATTTGTTTTTTTAGAACTATCCCTCAATGGCTAAAGATGGCTCGATTGGGGGTCCATTATTAATATGATTATTTTCTTTGTGACACATCACTATATACCAATCCTACCTTTTTGAACAAGAGGTAGAGATGTAGAAGTGTGTTGAATCCTATGATTAAACTGGGGGGATGCCAAACGAAATTCCTAGATCTTGTGCTGAGAACATTAAAATTGCTAGTAAGTATACCAAATTTTTAAACAATGAAACAATGAGGGTATTTCAATTGGCCAATAATAAAAGAGATTTATTTATTTAATTTAGAGTGAAAAACTAAACAAAAAAGAGTTGACTAAATAGGAATTCTATTTAAGACCAACTTTAACATAATTGAATTTAATATATTAAATGTATATAATAAAAAAACTGTTAAATTCTATGAGAAGCAAGAATTGAGCCAGGATCTGATGTCGGTCATAGATCACATGCAACTCCAAGCAACGGATGATTGAAGATCAAAATAGCTGAATGAAGATAAATTTGATATGAGAGAAAAATAGAGATAAAGAAGAGAATTTAGAGAAGACTCTCACCGAGCTATCACTTGACTTGTGAAGGTGAGAGTATATTGCTTATTATATAGATAAATAATAGCATATACAACCAAGAGGTGCATTAACTCCCACCTCCATAAAAAGTGGGAGGTTTTACCTACTACCCCATGAAAGGTGGGAGGTTTTTACCTACTTGGTAAATGCCAAAACATGTGGCATAACCTCCTTACATGAAAACAAAAAAGGAGTTATAAGAGGTGGCACATAAGGCCAAAAGAGGGTGAGAAACCCAACTACCCCATAACCCACTTAGGAAATGACAAAATAGTGGTTATGAGAGGTGGCACAATAAGCCAAAAGAGGGTGTGTAACTCAACTACCCATGTGAGGTGGAGAGTTACACATGTAGCTAATGTATTCCACCACGTGTCCTCATATTAACCACACCTAATAACCTAAGCAAGCTTAATAATATATGTGTAGGAAAAATAAATACCCCCTAACATAAGGAAAATAAAAAAACCTACACTAACACCCCCCCTTAAGCGTAGCTTAGGTGGGTGAAAAGATGGGTCCCAGCAAATGAGGCCATGTTAGGTACCCATGTACATAAATATCCCCCCCAAAAGAAGAAGCCCCCCATAAGAGGAATAGACCCCCCCTAAATAGAGAGAGAAAGAATGAAGGACTAAGAAGCCCCTCCTGAAGTAGACAGCTTTTGCATCCCAAGCAAAGATCGCAAATGAAGGAACTTGCTTTCAGTGAAAGGTTTGGTGAAGATGTCCGCAGTTTGCTCTGATGTAGAACAATACTTAAGATCAATGATGCCTTCCTGAATGAGCTCCCGAATATAGTGCATATGTATCTCAATGTGTTTCGTCCTCTGATGATGAACTAGATTTCTTGAGATCTGTATAGCACTCTGATTATCACAAAAGATGATGGTAGGCTTTCTGACTGGAATACCAAACTCAGTAAGAATATTTTGAAGCCAAATAGCCTCAGTGGTGGCATTGATTGCCCCTCGATACTCGGCCTCTGTCGATGAAAGAGCAATTGCAGACTGCTTCTTGCTCGACCAACAAACTGGACCAGAACCAAGTGAGAAGCAATACCCAGAAGTAGACTTGCGATCCTGAGAATCACCTGCCCAATCTGAATCCGTATATCCTACCAAGTTAATATCCACACCTGCTACATACTGAATTCCATAATTGTGAGTACCTTGAATGTAGTGGAGGATTCACTTAGCTGCTTTCCAATGCAACTCATGTGGCTCTTGCATGAATCTAGAGACCATGCCCACAGCATAAGAAATGTCGGGTCTCGTATGAGTCAAATAAATGAGGCTTCCAACAAGCTGTCGATATAAAGTGCCATCAACCAAGGGTGAAGAGCACTTAGCCTCAAGTTTGACCCCTAACAAAAATGGAGTAGGTGCAGGCTTACAATCAGCCATGTGAAATCTGGAGAGCATATCAAGTGCATACTTGGGTTGTCCAAGGAAGATTCCTGAAGATGATTGAGTGATCTCAATTCCCAAGAAGTAATGTAGAAGACCCAAGTCTGACATCAAAAATCTATCATGTAGAGCAATTTTCACTGCTTTGATGGTGGATGAGTGACTCCCTGTGAGTAACAAGTCATCAACATAGAGAACTAGAAATGTGAGAGTTTCATCCTGTTGCAGAATGTATACGTTTGGATCAGAATGGCACCGAGTGAAACCAACTGCCAGAAGAAATGAGTCCATCTTGGCATACCAAGCTCGAGGAGCCTGTTTGAGGCCATAGAGAGACTTTCGAAGTCGACACACAAGTGAAGGATCCTGAACAAACCCCTGTGGTTGCTCCATGTAGATTTCCTCCTGAAGGTCACCATGAAGAAATGCACTCTTCACATCCATCTGATGAACTTCCCAATGATGGGTTGCAGCTATAGCAAGAACAAGTCGGATGGAATTCATCTTAGTAACTGGAGAAAAAGTCTCAGAGTAATCAACCCCTGGAACTTGGGAAAAACCTTTTGCTACCAAGCGAGCCTTATACTTATCAACTGACCCATCCGCTGCAAATTTTGTTCGATAGATCCACTTGCATCGAACAAGTTTCCTTCCCTTAGGAAGAGGAACTAAATCCCATGTGTGATTCCTTTCCAAGGAATTGAACTCTTCTTGCATTGCAGCATCCCACTCAGGAACACCTGAAGCTTCTCGAAAGGACTGTGGATCAGAAGCTGAAGCAATGAAGAGATGTGGGGCTCGCTGAAATTGTGACCTTGTTCTTCTAGTATCTAATGGATCACCAAGCCAATCTCCTGCTGACTCAAATGTTTGTCGAGCCCAACGAGGCACTGAGGCTGGAGAGTCTGGGGGAGAATCATCAACCTCTGAATGATGACTATGAGAGGAATGTGAATCCTCATCATCACTATCACCATCTGAAGTAGAGGAAGAAGACTCCTGATCAAGATTAGGAGGATTAAGATCCTCTGAAGAACTGTCATCATAATGCAATTTCTCCAATGTGATAGTGGATGGAGAAGTGGTATGAGAAGAACTAGAAGAACTCTCCTCAAAATGAACACTCCTCTCAATGAACAACTCATGAGTAGTGGGATGGAGAAGCCTATACCCTTTGACATCATCTGGATATCCAACAAATATGCAAGGCTTACTCTGCGGATCCATAGCCTTGCGTTTTTCAGCTAGAATGTGGGCCCATGCAAGAGAACCAAACACTCTAAAGTGTTTAACTGTGGGTTTTCGACCAGTCCAAGCTTGAAAGGGAGTTACCCCCTTCATAGCTTTATGAGGAACTCGATTCTGGATGTAACACGCACAGTTGATGGCCTCTGCCCAATACTGAGGTGCCAAAGACTTGGAGTGAATCATACAATTAGCCATCTCCTTCAAGGACCTATTTTTTCATTCTGCTACACCATTTTGTTGAGGACTGTATGGAACTGTGTGCTGCATGTTGATACCTTCTGAAGCACAAAACTGTTCAAACTGATTATTTACATATTCACCCCCATTATCTGTACGCAGAATCCTGATGAACTTCCCAGATTGTTTCTCTGCAAAAGCTTTGAAATCTAGAAAATTTTCAAAGACTTCAGACTTTTGTTTGAGAAAGTAAACCCATGTATATCTGGAAAAGTCATCAATAAATGTCAAGACATATCTAGCCTTGCTGAAAGATGGTTGTGGAAATGGTCCTGCCAAGTCACTATGTACCAACTCCAATAGTTGTGTAGCTCTCCAAGCTTTACCTTTATCATACTTCTCCTCTGGATGCTTACCAAGAATGCACCCCTGGCAAACTCCATTAGAAAATCGAATAGAAGGCAACCCTGAAACCATTTCTTGTTGACCGAGTTGTTGCAAGTAACGGTAGTTCAAGTGGCCAAACTATTGATGCCACAAACAACTCACCTCATCTGCATGAGTGAGTAAAACCATCGAAGGAGAGTCAGGAACAAAGTGAGAAAACTGATATAATCTATAATGATGATCTGCTTTTCCCACAGCAACAGTAGACCCATTATGCATTTCACTGATTACCACTGCATCTGGTGTGAACTCAACTCGCTTGCCAGAACCAGTGTGAGTGATCTGATAAACAGATAGGATATTAGTTGATAAAGATGGAACACAAAGGACATCTTGAAATGTTCCTTCACCCACATCAACATACCCTCTCTCGTGCACTTCAATAGGAGTGTCATCACCCATTAGGATGGAAGGCATAGAACATGGCTCTAAAGATGTGAAATCATCTTCTGAAGAAGCCATGTGGTGTGAAGCACCTGAGTCAATTATCCAAGAATTTGGTTGTGAAGCAATAGCAACTAGGGCCTTACCCTTTCCTTTCCCCTTACTCTTATCTATGTCCTTAGAAGATCCTTCTGATGAACTCTGTTTGACTGAATCAGGAACCTTGATATTATTCTTTTCAAGAAGATTTGAAAGGTGATCAATTTGTTTCCTTAAACACTTATGTTCATCATGACCAGGCCTCTTACAATAACAACACTTGACCTTCTCCTTCTTAGGTTGTTCACCTTTTGATGAAGAGGTCTCATTGTCTGCTTTTGAAGTAGCAGATTTCTGATCTTTCTTCTTCTCTCCTTGGTTCTTTTGTTTCTTATCTTGCTTACTAGACCTTTTCTGTTCTTTTGTGCCTTGATTTACAACTAAGGCATGTGACTTAGAGGGCTTTATTGTACCCATTTGAACCAATTTGTCCTGCTCCCTAGTGAGTTCTGCAGCAAAATCATCTAAAGAAGGCATTTTGAATGTGGTACCTAGGGCACATTTGGTAGCATAGAATGTAGAAACAAACACTGAATAGTTAGGACCAAGCTTAGAAAGAATACTCAAGATCAGTTGCTTATCATCTTTCTTAGTTCCACACTGTTCCAACTGCAATCTTATAGACTTAAGTTTAGTGAAGAAGTCTTGTATAGTATCAAAATTGGTTGGATTCAACCCTATGAGTTCATTCTCCAATTGATGACCTCTTAGTTCATCCTGCTTACCAAAGAGGTTTCCCAAAGTAGTCCATACTGCATTTGGTGTAGTAGCAGATTCAATGTAAAAAAGAAGGTCAGGAGAGACTGACATGCACAATGTACCGAAAGCTTCATCACATTTATTAAACCATTTAATCTTTTCTGTAGCATCTTGAGGTTCAGTTTCAAGTCCCATAGTAACACGATGATATCCATGTCTTTTCAGATATATTATCATCTTAGATTTCCATTCAAAGTAATTATATGGTGTTAAAAGTGGAACTGTAGATGCATCCATGATAGCAGAAAAGAAGATTGCAAAGAGTCAAGAAGAGTGCAAGAAAGAAGACACAAGAGACACCCCCCCTTTTCACTAGTCTTTGAAATCACCCCCCCCCCAAATATTACAAGGTTGGCACTTTATAATTAGTGCATTTACAAGGCTTTTATCAGATTACAATGCTTTCTAAGGCTTTAATGGCCAAAATAGAAAGTTTAAATACATATAAATTTAACACAAAATCTGAAAAAATTAGCCTTATTGCTGCTCAATGTATCTTAATACCTTTCCAACAACTATTCATTTTTGTAAAATAGAGTTGTGAAAAGAAAGATATGATCTATAGAAGGGGAAAAAAATATGCAGCTGATTCAACCTGCAATATCTAAAAAAGAAGGGTAGAATATTTCAATAAGACCTGCAGTTATGAAGAGTGCTCATTTCCAGCTTTCCGTCAAGTACTCTGATTTTTTTTTTTACTGTGTTCTCCAAACTCTGAATTTGGTGAAATAAAAGTCACTTATGATTTTCACAAGCCTTCTGGACACTCTGGAAATGCTAAAGAAGCCTCCAATATTACCAAAAATGCTGCAATCACCCAGATCTCAAAGAACACATATATAAAACCAGATTTAACTAGAAGCTTATTTTCCTTTAAACTGTTCTGATTCTCCAGATCACACGAAAATGCAGGAGAAGAGCATACTTGGTTTTTAAGAAAAATATTAGCTATCTAACAATCTCAAATCTCTCAAATAAATCAGAAAAGCAATGAGCTATACCAGACAACACGGCTCTGATACCATGTTAAATTCTGTGAGAAGCAAGAATTGAGCTAGGATCTGATGTCGGTCATAGATCACATGCAACTCCAAGCAACGGATGATCGAAGATCAAAATAGCTGAATGAAGATAAATCTGATATGAGAGAAAAATAGAGATAAAGAAGAGAATTTAGAGAAGACTCTCACCGAGCTATCACTTGACTTGTGAAGGTGAGAGTATATTGCTTATTATATAGAAAAATAATAGCATATACAACCAAGAGGTGCATTAACTCCCACCTCCATAAAAAGTGGGAGGTTTTACCTACTACCCCATAAAAGGTGGGAGGTTTTTACCTACTTGGTAAATGCCAAAACATGTGGCATAACCTCCTTACATGAAAACAAGAAAGGAGTTATAAGAGGTGGCACATAAGGCCAAAAGAGGGTGAGAAACCCAACTACCCCATAACCCACTTAGGAAATGACAAAATAGTGGTTATGAGAGGTGGCACAACAAGCCAAAAGAGGGTGTGTAACTCAACTACCCATGTGAGGTGGAGAGTTACACATGTAGCTAATGTATTCCGCCACGTGTCCTCATATTAACCACACCTAATAACCTAAGCAAGCTTAATAATATATGTGTAGGAAAAATAAATACCCCCTAACATAAGGAAAATAAAAAAACCTACACTAACAAAAACAAACTCATATTTGTAAAACTAATATAATATATTAAATAAATAAAAAACACCAATAGAACCCTTCTCCTTTCTTTCATTCCTACCCCTTGAAAAAACTTAATATTATAATTTTACTTTAAAAATAATAAAAGAAACTATTCCCATCAACTACACAGTAATAACAAGGAGAAACATACCATAAAAACACAAAAAAACATATCATAATAGCATGGAGAAACATATCATAGAAACATGTTTTTTTTTGTGTTAGGCCATCTCTTATACACATAGGACATTCAAAGAGAGGAAAAGTAATTATTTAATTAGAATAGTTCTTAAATAAGCCAACAACTAATCTTCATATAAAATGGCATTGTAAATCACAACTTTTTTTTGATCAATTTTTTGTGCTCTTATAGCAATGGCAATGTAGATATGAAGATTTAGCTACTGAAAATTTCACAAAAATCTATTGTATTTTGCAAATTTTAGAAACTATACTAAATGTTGTTTAGTATAAAGATTAGTCGTTCCTCTTTTAATAATAGCTTAAAAGATTCAAGAAAACATGAACTTAATTTAGAAAGGATACATATCATAGAAAAGAGGCAATGTGAGAGTTCCTCCCCCCTCCACACAGTGGACTACAATAGACACCTCCCTGCGGAATGAAAGCTCTTTGAAATCGGCAATGCATTTCTCAAACCCCACGTAAAACTAAAAATTTCCTTTCACGTTATCATAACAAAACATTGAATTATCCACCATTTTAGAATTGCCAACAAAACGAACTGAAGCCTCATAATTGAACTTTTCATAAATGGCAATTTCTTCCCAATTTGAAGCTCACTTCTGTGCCTTTTTCTTAAAATGATTCTTTTATTTGATTTCTTGTCTTCTGCAAGGCATTCTCATACACATCTTCCCTTTATAATCAATGCAAAAAATGTTAGAGGAATCAATTTCAGACAAGTTGCAATACAAATGGCATTTTTAACGTGTATTCTTCCTTGAAGAAATTTGCATAGATTTTTTTTTTTTGTAATTGTTTGATAATCCTCAATAAAAGTGTTGTTGGAATAATTTATAGAGGATATTACCTTTAATTTGAAAACCATTGCAAAGAGGTGAAAACAGGAAAGAAATTAAATATAGAAATATACTACTAGAGCATAAATACACACAAAAAGAATTCAAGAATTCAAACACAAAAAAATAAACAACTCAGAAACTGTATTGTGTGCTACAACACAAAAAAAATTTTTGTATTGCTTACAAATTATTGGTTTTACATCTTTATTTTATAGAGAAATTTAGAAGCATATAGAAACTTCTAGAAAAATCTTATCATTAAATATTTTGCATGACTGATGAAAATAACTTATTTGCATGACTGGCAAATTGATAGCTAAACGATGGAACTAAATATTCACTGTGGTGGACTGAGTTAAGTGGTTTAAATTGCATGCACACAGTGGAAAATGGTGGAACTAGAGTTCGCAATTCTGCACATGAATTCTTGCATGATACTGCATGGTCGATGCATGTTAATGGATTAGAGTTTTAATAGTGGTTGACTTGATTGTAAAACGATGGTGAGGGAGAAATTACACTCCAACACTCCACCTTAATTTTGACCTCAAGTGCTATTACATTTACAATTCTTTGACTTCTTTCTTCTTCTATCTCATTATTTGTCTTCAGACTTTCTTGAACCTTTCAAACTAACTCTAGATCTGTTGATCTTCATATCCACTTCTTAATAATAGTTCCTTTCATTTGGCTTCTCCCACTGCTATGACAATCCTTCAAACCATCAAAAATTTAATTTGAATCTTCTTGTAAACTCACTATTTGTAGACATCTTGCTAGACAATAAACATAAGGTTGTCATTGGGTGACTTGTCTTCTCTGAATCACCTTGCGATTTTGTGACTTATCCCTAATCAATACAATATGAGGTAGTTTTGGGTTACCACGAACCATCATAGTAAGCGGTTTCTAACTGACCACAAATATCTTATACAAGTGGTTTCAGATGACCACAAAAAAACTAAACATTTCTCCTTGCTTCTGCAAGATTTCCTCTTCTTTTCATTTGCTCCTTCTAGTAGCTGCTGCTATTGCAATTTCCTCACATTACCCACAATCTAATTTGGGTCTTCTATTTTTCAACATCAAATTTCTCCTAATCTTAATCTCTTCAGGCTCTTTTTCAATCTTTAATTTACTCTTTTATCTCTTCTAGACCTCATGCATGACTAGCAATGCAGTCTCTCCCTCCTTAAGCTACAACTTCAACATGACCAATTTTGACTCATTAAAATGATCTCTAAATATCTACAATCTCCAAATATTCACTATTAGATCCTTCAGAACTAGTCTCTTTCTTTCTTTTCTCCAATGTCTTCAGACTTCACAACCTTAGTGGCTTATGAGAAATTAATTCTCCTTTGAACTAGCTACAGCTGAATAATTTCCTTTCTAAATTCTACTTTTCTTTGGTCTTCTGACTTGTTCTCTTGAAATGGCGGTGTAAATTTGAACTTTCCAATGCTTAAATTCTGTGATCTATCTTCTCTCACGGCCTCTTCTCTCATGGGCTCCTTATCTTTCGTGCTTGGTTACTTGATAGTTGCGGTTGTGTACTTCTACAGACCCCTTTCCTTTTCAACTTTCTTCAATTGCAACTTCTCCTTGTCTTCTACACAAATGAAATTAATTCCTAACACACTATGATGCATTCTTGCATGGTTCTTCACATTAGTCAGTTTCAATTTACTGTAGATTTTTCACACTAGTAATTATTTCTTTCATCCAAATTGCAAATTCCATTCAACAATGTTCTTTGGAAATTCAATAGCAAATGTTCTTCAAGAGTGCTCTCAAAATAAACACATGCAACAAACAAAGATCAATAAAAAATACACCTAAAAGACTAGAAGTCTTTGCTTTGATTCTCCTTCAACTCATGCATGTTGAAATTAATCCCCAACTTCCCACCTACTCCTTCGTAGACTGAATGTTGTCCATCCTATCTACTCAACCTTATAGTGCCTGTTCCTTCTTTCTTACTCCAAATAGAACAAATTTTAAATTAAAAAATATCGATTGCAATCATTTTTTATGCACATATGAGGCACTAGTAAATGGACCTGAACTAAATATAATTTGTTGTTTTGTTTTCTTCTTCTTTTATTAGAATTTTTAGAAGAGTCTAGAAGCTGTATTATTTTAATACAAAGCTAATTTGTAATAAAAAATTGCAGGAGAAGTAATGCATGGATAGTAACATAGAGAAACTAGAGTATGAAAAATATAGGGTAGATGTGGCTGCAGTAATAGAAAATTAGAACTGGGGACTTGTTTTGATGCATAAGATTGAAAAGACCGGCAACTCTATTTTAAATTAGATTGTATATCTTTTATGTATGAATATATATGAAGTTTTCATAGCTATAAAGCTCATTTTTCTGTCTTATCTCTATTATACTCTATTTATAATTTTTTTTCTCTATATCCTTTGCCTCTCTCCAAACAGTGGTATTAGAGCTGAAGGTTAAAGGTCATTGGGTGAAGTGACTGAGAAATTTTTTCAAAGAGATAGAAGGGTTTTTCACTATTTATAATGGCAGCTCCAAGCACAAGTTTGACAAATCCACAAATCCCACAATTTAGTGGGAAAAATTATGATTACTAGGCAATCACAATGAACGCATTATTTTGTGCACGAGATTTATTGTAGTTTGTTGAAAATGGCTACCAAGAACCAGCATATGCAACAACATATAATGCATTAACTCAAGCAGAGAAAGACTTATTGAAGGAAAATAAAAAGAAAGATTCAAAAGCCCTCTTCTTCATCTTTCAAGGAGTGAATGAAAGCATTTTTCTAAGGATTCAAGAAACAACAAAATCTGAGCAAGCATGGGACATTCTTCAAACAACCTATCAAGGAATGGAAAAGGTAAAAATAGCTAAGCTGCAAATGTTAAGAAGGGATTTTGAGACCATCTACATGAAAGAATCAGATACAACAGACTCATTTTTCACTCAAATCATTGGATTAGTAAACCAAATCAGATCTCATAGTGAAAACCTTCAAGAAAGTAGAGTAGTTGAAAATATTCTAAGAAGTTTGCCTACAAGGTTTGAATCAATAGTCATGGCCATAGAAGAGACAAAGAATCTCTCATAATTTTCAGTGGATGATCTTCATGCTTCACTCATTTGTCATGAGCATAGACTGAGCAAGTCAACAAATTCAAATTTGGAGCATGCATTCAAGACACAAATTTCAATCAGCCATGGTAGAGGCAGGGGAAGAACAAATTTCAAAGGTAGAGGAAGAAATTCATATCGAGGTGGAAGAGGCAGCCCATCAAACTAAACTGGAAGAGGTAGCAGCCCATCAAGCTCATGTGGAAGAGGCAACTATCAAACATCAACTCAAAATCAGCCCCAAAGCCAAAGGTATGACAAATAATTAGTCCAATGTCATTATTGCAATAAATTTGGGCATTACATAAATGAATGTAGAGAGAAGCAATGTGACTCTAGACAACAAATTACAAATTTCATCAAAGAAAACCAAACTCATGATCGCATGTTCATATCTTGCAATGTTGCAGTGAGAAAGATATATGGTTTTTAGACTCGGGCTGTAGCAATCATATGACTCAAAATTTGGAAATGTTTTCTAGTTTGGATGAGAGTGTAAAATTAGATGTAACATTGGGGAATGACAACAAAGTTTTAGTTATGGGTAAAGGAAGTGTCAACATTCTAACAAAAATGGGGGATAAAAATTATATTTCAGATGTGTATTTTGTTCCTGGGCTGAAACATAACTTAATGAGTATAGGGCAGCTCATTCAAAAGGGGTATAGAGTCTATTTCAAGAACAAAGAATGCACAATTTTAGATCAATAGAAAAAGTCCAAATGACAAGAAATAGAATGTTTAACCTAAGGATAAAACCGGATTTGAAGGTAGAGTTTTCTCAAGAACATAACACAATGAGTCCACGAGTGCATGAAGAAAAAGTTGCAGTAGTCCCCCAAGTAGTTTATCAAGCTGAAATTAAAGATGAAAATTGGTTATGGCATCTAAGATTTGGGCATCTCAATTTTGGAAGCTTAAACTTAATGCATAAGAAGAAAATGGTGAAGAGGTTGCCACTAAAAGAAAAACTGGATAGAGTATGTGAAGGATGCATTTTGGGTAAACAATATAGATAATCATTTCCAACTGGAAAGTCAATTCGTGCAAACAAGCCATTGGAGATTATTCATTCAGATTTGTGTGGACCAATGCAAACACCCTCCATTGGTGGGAGGTACTACTTATTGACATTCATTGATGACTTCATAAGAAACATATGGGTCTACTTTCTAAAACATAAGCATGAGGTGTTCCATTATTTTTGTCAATTCAAGGTTCTTGTTGAAAAACAAAGTGGGCACTACATCAAAGCATTCAGAATGGATAGAGGTGGTGAATACATTTCAAATGAATTCATAATATTTTGCAAAGACCATGAAATCCACAAATAATTCACTACAAGGTATGCCCCACAACAAAATGGTGTAGCTGAAAGGAAAATAGAAGAATAATGGAAATGTCAAGAAGCATGTTGAAGGCAAAACATTTGTCAAATGAGTATTGTGCTAAAGCTGTAGCATGTGTAGCATATATAATTAATAGATCTCCAACTAAAAGTGTAGCATGTGGAGCAGCCACCTAGGTATGAGATTTTAGGTCATGAAAACAAGGTTTACAAGTTCAAGATGAATTTGGAAGGTGAGATCATATTTGTTTGTTTATATGTTGATGACTTGATATTCACTGGTGATCTTTCAATTGACATGTTCAAATCAGCTATGAAGAAAGAATTTGAAATGATTGATTTGGGTTTAATGAGATATTTTCTTGGCATTAAAGTAAGTCAAAAACATAAAGGTATTTTCATGTAAATCCAACTTTGTATAAAAAACTTGTTGGTAGTCTCATGTATCTAACAGCCACAAGGCCAGATATAATGTTTGGAGTTAGTCTCATTTCAAGGTTCATGGAGTCTCCAAAAGTTACACATTGGAATGTTGGAAAAAGAATTTTGAAATATGTTAGTGGAACAAAGAATTATGGAATATTTTCCTCAAGGGAAAATGATTTCAAGCTAATAGGATACACATATAGTGATCATGTTGGCAGCATAGATGATAGGAAGAGCACTTCAGGCTGTGATTTTCATTTCGGATCAAGTGTAGTATCATGGGCTTCAAAGAAACAACCTATAGTTACTCTTTCATCAGCTGAAATAGAGTATGTAGTAGCTGCAGAGGTAGCATGTCAAGCGGTTTGGATGAGAAGAATGTTGAAAGAATTGAGGCATGAACAAGAGAGTGCAACGAACATATATTGTGACAACAACTCAACTATAACATTATCAAAAAATCCAATATTTCACAAAAGGAGAAAGCATATAGAAACAAGGTATCACTTCATTAGGGAGCTGATCAACAGTGGAGAAATTATTTTTCAACATTGCAAGTAAGAAGACCAATTTGCTGATATCTTCACCACATCATTGGGGAAAGAAAGTTTTGTGCATCAACGAAACAACTTGGGTATTGTAGATGGCAGTTGCGATTAAGGGGGAGTGTTGAAATCAATCCCCAACTGTCCACCTACTCCTCCATAGGCTGAATGTTGTCCATCCTATCTACTCAACCTTACCATGCTTGTTCCTTCTTTCTTACTCCAAATAGGACAAATTTTAAATTAAAAAATATCGATTCCAATCTTTTTTGATGCACATACAAGATAGTAGTAAATGGACCTGAACTAAATATAATTTACTGTTTTGTTTTCTTCTTCTTTTTCTAGAATTTGTAGAAGAGTCTAGAAGCTATATTATTTTAACACAAATCTAATTTGTAATTAAAAAATTGCAGGAGAAGTAATGCAAGGATAGTAACATAGAAAAAAAAGAGTATGAAAAATAATGGGTAGATGTGGCTGTAGTAACAGAAAATTAGAACTGGGGACTTGTTTTGATGCATAAGATTGAAAAGAGCAACATCACTATTTTAAATCAGATTGTATATCTTCTATGTATGAATATATATGAAGTTTTCATAGCTATAAAGCTCATTTTTTTGTCTTGTCTCTATTATACTCTGTTTATAATTTATTTTTCTATATCCTCTGCCTCTCTCCAACAACACAAACTAGCCTTCTTCCATCGATTCTTTCTCCAAGGAATTCCTACCACTCTTTTTTTGTGATTTTCTTGATGGGGTAGCAATT
Source organism: Cryptomeria japonica (assembly GCF_030272615.1). Taxonomy (NCBI): domain Eukaryota; kingdom Viridiplantae; phylum Streptophyta; class Pinopsida; order Cupressales; family Cupressaceae; genus Cryptomeria; species Cryptomeria japonica. The sequence continues at coordinate 39,880 of NW_026729133.1, forward strand.
TTCTTTGACTTGTTAAAAACTGCGATGCTTGAAACTTGGGCAGCGATCCCTTTCTATCTGTTGTGAGCTTTCCTTTCAAGGTTCTGTAATCATTCTTTTACAAATGGCCCACAGCTTCAACTGAAAAAAAAAAATCACTGGGGAATTTCATAATCTGCAACGCTACAATGATCTTATTTTCTCTTTCAATTGACAGGAATCTTCAATCTCTAGTAGGTGCAGCCTTTTGTACTTGTTTCAATCTGCTATTTCTTACAACACCTTGATACATCGATCGGCAACTATAGCCTGATGAGAGCGTGGGGGTTCCTCTTCACATCCTTTTAAATGGATAAACAAATCTGCCAATCACAATCTATTTCAAAATCTGGCTCTGATACCAATCCCTAATATTCACCAGAGGTGTGTGTCCATTTCATACTTCATCCCAAAATCTGCCCTTTCTACCATTATGAACAATCCATGAGAGATGAGGCAAAATAACTGATCTACATTTACAAATGAAATTCCAAATAGCAGAACCCAAAGGAAAATTTGAGACTTTAAAAATGTAGTCTCTCAGTCCATTATTTAAATATTTGGCAAAAATAATCTGTGTGCATAAGGAGCTAGGCTTGTCATATAATTTCCAAACCAACTTAGCACCTAAGGCTAAATTTTGATTCTCCAGACTCCAAATTCCTGTTCCCCCAAGTTCCTTAGGCAAACATACCTTATCCCATGCAACTAAAGGAAGTTTTTTCTTGCCATCTTTATTATTGTTCCAAAGAAAATCTCTAAGAGTATCCAGTAAACTAACAATAGCTGCTTTTGGAGACTTCAAAACAAACATAAGATATATGGGAACAACATTCAAAACAGACTTGATGAGAACAATTTTACCCGCCAAAGTTAACCATCTATGATTCCATGAGAGAATTCTTTTAGAAATGATGGCAATAATCTTATCCCAAAAACCAATCTTATCCTGTTTAACAAAGAAAGGAATCCCAAGGTAAGTACATCGAAGATTTCCAGTCTCAAATCCCCAAAAGGATTGCAACCTATTCTGAACCAGTTGTGATGTATTAAGGAAGAAAATCTTTGATTTATCACCATTCACTTTCTGAGCAGATGGATAATTTTGTATTATTCATCCATATAATTCAGACGACAGAAACCTCGCTGTGGAACGAAAGCTCTCTGAAATCCCCACTGCACTTCTCCAACCCCATGTAAAACAGAAAAATTCCTCTAACATTATCATAACAGCACGTCGAATTATTCATCATTTAAGAACTGTCAATAAAATGAAACGCAACCACTTGTTAAACTTTTGACAAACGATAATTCTTACCAATTTAAAGCTTACTGCCGCGTAATTCTACCCGCCCTTTCCTTAATATGTTTCTTTTATGTGATAATTCCTGTCTTTTGCCAGGCAATATCAGACACATCTTCCTTTGGTAATAGATGAGGCAAATGTAACAGGAATCAGTTTTATTGAATTTGCAATGAAATCGGCATTTTCAACGTATACTCGAAGTAATCCTCCATAAAAGTGTTGTTGGAATTCATTCCTAAGACTGCATCCTGAACAGTTCTGCGACTAAGCCCCGTACCTTCCTGTGCTCTCATTGTAGACTTCATGGAAATTAACGCGAAAGCCATTTGTATTAGCTTCAAAAGACAAGAAATTTTGTGAACTTAATCAGTATAGTGCAATCAAGCTTCAAAGTACAAATGAGTTGAACCGTTTAAGCTGATTGTTTCTTCTTAGAATCACGAGATCACACATCTCTTTTGATAATTCAACACAAATATTAAGTCGTAGCATAAGTCTTTTCAAAGATATAATTATCAGGTTGCAACATAACGTACCTGTTGTGGATCATTAGCGCACATTTCTGTGTTTCTTCTCCTTGGGGCGAACTGCGAATACGATGGACAGGTCAGTTCTTAAGAAATTGACAATACTCATACTTTTCATCATTTGTATTGTCATTGTCTCAGGTAGACTCAATATCGATGTCCATATTGCGAATAAGAATTACCATGCTAAGTTCATCCCAAGGGTGGATACAACACAGTGTGCATCACATCGGAGCTGCTTCGGTGATATTTCAGAGAAGGGATGCTGCCATCACAAGAAGAAGGCATATAAATCGACACCCTGATTCAGTTATGTCATAACAAAATTATGGTCTTAGGAATATGTGTCAATAGGTATAGTAGATTGCTGTCGAATGTCTCCAATTTGTTGTAATTCAATTAACAATTATTTGTACAAATTGTTGTTATTTTGGATGTCCAATCAGATTTAATAATTTAAATGTCTTATTTTTCATTACTATAGTCAGATTATAACTCTATTATATTTGATTTAAAAATAGTTATCTATGTGTTTTACTATTAGCTAGTGTACCAAAATAATTATTTTTTAATTATCTGTAGGCAATGTATTACTGTCGATAGGATATTTCCGTTCACATTGATTGTGTGTTTCGACAGGATAGAGCTGTCTTCTGTGCGATTATATTAATTATTTTTTAATGTCACATTATTACTCTGCAACTTTTGTTGAAGAATTCAGTTTTCCTTCTGCATGGTCTCTGTGTTTTGGAACATTCTCGTTTGTTTGAGGCATAAAGAACATTTTTGACAGATTTCTATAGTAATTTGTCTGTCTAGGAACTTCGAAAATATTAAGATCTGCACAATATGGTTTTCATGTTAGCTTTTTTGTATTATTTTAGGAGCCTTTTACTGTCACTTTCAACTGTTACATTTATAATTCCTCTGTGAATTTGATTAAAGCTAAATTTTCTTTGTTTAATACTTCATTGAACGTTTGTCTATCTGGAGGCTGTGCGTTTTCCTTCAAGAAAAAGCCCATTTTACAAAGGTAATTCCTGTAAGGGCATTGATTGTGGATTACCCTAGGTAGATAGATATTATTTTGTATTCCTTCCTCTCCATCTTGAATTTCACTGATACCCTAGTCGGCTGCATCCATCTGTGTCTACCATGAAATATGTCTTTCTTTCAGTGCCTTCATTGTTTTCACCAACTCTTTTATTTTGGGTTTTCTCTTGGTAAAGAGATTACCATGTGTTCTTATACTATTCTTACCTGTCATGTGATCTCCTGATTTGGCATGTGAGTTCCTTTATTATCTTTATTCTGTGTATCTTTTCTATCCTTTCTGTACCGCGGCCTCCCATTCCCTCTACTCTGCTTCATGGGGTTTTGCCTAGGTAGTTGTTCTTGTCTAGATGCTCTAGACCCTCTCCAAATGCCAAGTGGTACAACATTCACTGAGATGGCAAATGGTGGAGTGACTATTCAGTTACCTTTGAGACCACCACAATTTTCTAATGTCGATCATTGCATACAATGCTCTGAAAACAGGCCATGCTAACAACGCCAATGCTGCTATATCGCGGCTCGATAAAAGTTTTACAATCTTTTCATAATCTTGTCAATTTATTTTGTTCTCTAATCATCTTTGTTGAAGGGTTTGTGATTGTCCCGCAACATAGAATGATAATTTGATGAAATATAAATATCCCCAACCCAGATAATTAGAGGTACGCAATTCTTTTTGTACTTTTAGGGTTTCTTTTCTCCTTGTCTGGTTTGGAACGGATTACATCAAATCTGTGGATAGTATCCAATGTCTCATCGTATGCTTATAGTTTATACACAACCCTCATTACTTTAGGATTGCTGAAAGAATTAGCCCATTTCTTTTCAAAGGTAAAAATCCAATTGTGAGGCATGACCATTTTCCATACTCAATTGGGGGTTTTCCAAGCAGATTGGAATCTTGATACATATTCACCCATTGTGGCACCCTTCGGGGTTTGATGGATCCTATGATTCATTCCGCCCGAATTTTGTGGCTATAGTTGGGTATGCAAAAGATGCCTGCTAGCATCCTTCGGGGTTTGATGGATCCTATGATTCATTCCGCCCCAATTTTGTGGCTATAGTTGGGTATGCAAAAGATGCCTGCTAGCAGCCCCTTTTTTGTTTTGGTAGGATGATTTTGAAACATCAGCGGTCCAATGCGTGGGTGCAGAATTTTTAACACTGCTTTATCATGGTACCCACAATAGACCATATTATCAAGGTGCCGCACTATGAAGAGGATGTCCTTTGGGTTGCAAGTTTTCTTAGCATTCAGTGGTACATGCTGATATGTATAAATATTTCTTTACAGTTGAAAGAAAGCATTGAGCAATCTGCACAAGAGATTATAGGTGCACATGGTGCCAAGCTCAATCTTACTAATAGTGTTTCAAAGGTACACATTATATCCGTATGTCTAGTATTTCGATTAAATTTTTTAACACATGCTTATGTTGTATGTTTTCGTTTTTTTCATGGGCGGGATATTGATTTATGAAAAAGCTATGGGAGACTTCAACTTACATAGCATCACAGCCCCAAGTAAACTACTTTGATGCTCAGATTTTTGTAGTGCTCTTACATCTTTTATTTGGCCGCTGGCCTCAATTTACTGTTTATACTTGTATGCGTTCATTTTGTTCACCTTCCTTGATATTTGTGACAAGAAATTGATTTGAGCCACATTGAATTTGTTGGCAATCATTTAGCATCTGCTTGGAAAGGTCTTTTTTATTTCCATTTCCTTGAATTTCTGCTTCTCTCGGTATTATAAAGCATTGGTTGCAAGGGAGTTTATTTCGCAAAAGAAATCGATAATCGAGATTAATATTAATCCAAGTACTTCTTGCAAAAACTGATTTCTCTCAGGATAGTTTTTTTCCCTTAAAGTTTATATCTGTCTGAACATTTACCATGATAGAATATCCAATACGAAGAGGAAGGTGCAACTCACAACATAAATGGACAAAGTAGCTTGCTCCTTAATGAAAAACATTGAAGTTGGTTGTTTCTTGCAATATCTTAGGCTTGCAATTTGCCTGCAATTGAAATTTACACATGCTTATGCTGCTTGTTTTGTGCAGAGAAAACTGTTCTTAAGCAAGGGGTTTCTACAAGTTTTAGCAGTCCAATATCAAAAAATAATCTAGCATTCAATCAAAAAACATCAAAAAGATGGAAACCTATGTTGATGGCTTATAAATCAGCTGGTCGGACTCTCTTACAACGTCATCCAATCAAGTAACCTATTCAGTTGTGGTCAGTAGCCTTTTAATTTAACTAATATCCTAGTACATTCACTTGTTTCTTTCTGGATTTGCTACTCAAATTTTGATTCTGAAATCTTAATGCCATATGCCTCTCTTTTATTGAGCTCTAGAAATGGTAGTTATTACTGAGCCTGACGACATAGGATTATGTTATTCATAACTTGCCTTCTCTATTTCAGAATGTTAGATGTTCTACAGAACAACAGTCACAATCACAGTCATCAACAACACAAACAATTCAGTGACAATCATCAAATATGTCCAATGCACCATCGCAAGGTAAGAAAACCTCCACCTAGTACATGCAAGGAACTGAAACTTTTGGTTTTCTTTATGTAGTCTATTTTTGCTATAGTAGTATTGTTGCTTGTATTCTACTCTGTTGAGCTTCGTGCTTACATTATCATATGTGTAAGCACTTCTGTTCAATGATAGTTATGGCATAAATTAGTTATTGGAAGGGGTAGAATTTGTTTCTTATCATGCTCTTAAGGAAGAAAAGAAACCAAAAATAGAAGAAATACGAAGGGAGCTAGGAGTGCAAAGCATACTGGGATAACATGGGAAAAGTGCTAGCAACATTTAATGTCACCATTAATTTAATGCTAAGAAAATTTTAAAGAACTCATGAAAAATCAGATCTTTGAATTTGTCAAAAAACGCATTGCTGAAAGCCCCCTATTTCACAAAGTCTTTTGGATCTAAAATTTACCTAACTTGTGTGCTTGCAGAGGTCGGTAAGGTTCCATCGGCATGGTTGTTGAAATAGCTAGTTGACATAAATGAAACAACCACAAATCACGGGATGGTATCTGACTGTTGCAGCTCAAGGAAGAAATGACAGAGAAAGATCACATAATCAATTCATCTATAATGTCAACAATCTCCCCCTTTGGCATTGATGGCAACACTAGATGTGAAAAACATCTAAGTACCAAGAAGTGCCAAACAAGTCTCCCCTTGTGGAAGACAACCAACAATCAATAGCTCTCCCCCTGTGAATGATATCTTTGTAAGGTTCTGAATGATTTTTCACATTACTATCACTCCCCCTTTGACATCAATGCCAGAAATATGACAAAAATATCAAAGTAATGATATAAACCTCTAAATCTCAAACCTGACTACTCCCCTGAGTAGTAGCACCACTCATCAGTGCCGGAATGAATAATGTCTCTGATAATGCATGTCGAACTGATGACAACCTTCATCAATCAAGTCTCTATCAGAGGGCTAGAAACCCCTAACCTGTCTCTCAAATACTGAAATGATTCCTTAAATAGCAGTTTAGTGAATATGTCTGCAATTTGTTCTTTAGTGTTCACATAAACCAATTTGACTTCCTTTGCTTCTACCTTGTCCTTCAAAAAGTTATACTCTACTGAAATATGCTTAGTCTTAGAGTGAAATACTGAATTCTTAGATATGTCAATAGCTACAGAGTTATCAGAATAGATAACTATCAGTTCACTACAATTTACCCTAATATCCTTCAACATTTGCTTCACCCACAAGACTTGAGTGCAATTAATTGTTGTTGCAACATACTCAGCTTTTACAGTAGATAAAGAAATGCATGAATATTTTTTGCTGATCCATGAAACTAGTTTCTTTCCAAGAAATAAAGCTCCACCAGAAGTGCTCTTCATGTCATCAATATCACCTCCCCAATCTGAGTAACTTCTTTCACCATTACTAACTCTTGAAAGCCTGTTTATATCATCGATGCCATCTCTATGTCAGTATTATACACCATTGCCACTAGAAAGTATTAAGAATACTATTTTCCTACTATTCCATGATATTCATTAATTATGATTTGTTGAATATGAATGGAGAATCATATTCAATACGTTGTTTGGGATAAGTGTAAACTATTGGATGACCATTACAACAAGATTTTTACTTGCATCTTTTAAGGGATTAATTCGTATGATAAAAGTAAGTAGGCATTCTATGTCTCTGATCTGATCTTTATATAGAAAATATATCAATCACTCCACTCTAAAAAACTCTAACCAGTGTACAAAGTTTGAAAGATATTTTGTTATTTTCAGAATGGTCTTATATGAACTTAGGCATGTGAATATGAGTGAACTGTAGACATGTGTGTAAGGTGCTGCTATCTTGGGGAGATTGGTAGGCTTCTAGGGTTGTAAGTCCCTTCCGATTATCAGGAGGTGGAAGTTGTGGTGATTGACAAATGGTTAATGCCAAGCTACAGTTGTGTGATAATTGGATGAAAAACGTATATAGGGGGAAGCAGAGTACCCCGCCATTCACGAGAGAATGTTTCTACAGTGTGCTTTACTTTTCTAGGCAAAGGTTCATGGTGGAGAAATCCAAGGAGGACCAAGATAGCATTCCAGCAAGCAAAGGTGTTCAGAGCGATTGTAGAGAAAAGGTGAACTAGAAGCAAGAGCAGAGAAGCAGTTAGACTTGGAGTCCCCATTCAGGGAGGGGGCCTGGGTCATGTACTCGGTAAGTCATTGCGGGCTCACAAGAGAGTCAATGGTGTGCCAAGTTGAGTTCCAAAGGAGATAGGGTCTTTGTGGATCAGGAGTCTACATGAGAAGCTACATCGAAGGGTGAGGTGAAGTGGTATCTGCACCGATGTTTCAAGAGTGGATGCAGATCCAGGGGCGGGAACTCATAATCGGGTGCTTGGGAAGTACTTGGGGTACTGACCAATGACATAGTTGGAATTGTTTGTAGACCGAGCTAGGGGCCATTTCATTAGATCAATAAAGCTATCATATTGCCCCAACATTGTGTTCATTGTGTAAGGATTCCATTGTGCAAGTTTGTATGTATTGTGCAAGTGTGTTTGTGCAGGTTCTGGAGCTTGGGAGTGCTTACAGGCGTAGTTTGAGATCTTGGAAGCGCTTGGACCTCACAGATAAGTACCTAAAAGATCGTCGGTGTTGCACGAGTAAATTTAGCCCCGTGATAGTTGGTATCACAGCACAAGGTTTTTGATTTCCCCTAGGCTAGCACACTAAGGGAGTTCAATTTTTCAGCAGTTATGGCCAAGGGTGGGGATGCTGACAGGTAGTCAGAAGGAGAGAAAGGCTCACCCCATGCTCACGTCAGTTAGAGGTCCAAGACAAAGGATAGGCTTATTGATGTGAACAACTGTTTGGAGTCTTTGGAAGATGTGGTGTTGCCAAGGTGCATGGAGACTGCAGAAGGATGATTAGAATTAGCTGAAGGAGATATCAAGCATCTCTAGGTCCTGTATGGACAAAAATAGCAAGAACGAGTTAGACTCAAAGATGAGTTGAAGAAGGCTCTTTTAGAAATCGAGTTTGTCAAGAGTTGTGTTTCTCAAATAGGGATTACCAAGGGAGCAAGAGTGACACCACCTAAAAAGTATGAGGGTGATCGAGATGACAAGATCATGGAGAATTTCTTCTTTGACATAGAAAGGTACCTAAAATCAATGAGGGGATTGACAGATGAAGAAAAAGTGGAGACAGCCAAATAATTCCTCACTGGAGCATCTAAGCTTTGGTGGAGGGATAGACTTCAGGACATGGAGGCTCGTAGGCCGGTAGTCAAGGTAGACACATGGGATGAGTTGCAGGACACACTCAAGGAGAAATTCAAGCTGGAGAATGTAGGTTGGACCTCCTTCAAATAGCTTTCAGACCTGAAGAAAACATGGAAGATCAGAGATTACATCAAAGCTTTCCGGGTCCTTATGATGGATTTTCCAAATATGGACCAAGATCTTAAGTTGTATCATTTCTTGAAAGGTCTGGTACCATGGGCTCAAAACGAGCTCCAAAAGATGAAGATTCTAAATGTCGAGGAGCCCATTTCAGTCGTGGATCAAATGGTTGACTACAAGGATTTTTCGAAGGCACAGGATGCTTCGGGTGGATCCAACCCACTGAGAAAAGACAAGAAACAGTTCCAAACCAAGGATGATAGAAAGTCTAAGGGAAAGGGGGACTCTTCTAGCAGTAAACAAAGTGGGACAGGAAAGTCCTCAAATGGTAAAGGTTCTAGCAAAGGTTTGAAAGATGCTGAGTCAAAGAGTGACAAGAGAGGGCATGGGTGTTTCATCTGTGGAGGCTCAGAACATTGGGTGAGAGAATGTCCGTAATGACAGAGGTTGAACTCTACATAGATGGTAGAAGACCAGGATGGTAAGATTGTAACGATGGGTGTGATCCAATGTTTGGGTGTAGTCAATGCCACCAAGCAGCCTAGGGCTACGACTGTCGAACCTAAGAACCGAAACAAGTTGTGTTATGTGGAGGCCCAGATGAATGGGAAGTACACATTGGCTGTGGTGGATTCAGGAGCCACTCACAACTTTATCTCAGTTGGGAGAGCTCGAGATCTGGGGTTGAAGGTGGACGCAGATGCATGCTCTTTCAAGGCGGTGAATTCCCCATTCAAAAACATACATGGTATTGTTCGGGACATAACACTGAAATTCGTCTTGTGGCAGGGTCGCATGGATCTAACGGTGATTGAAATGGATGCTTTCGAGTTGATTTTGGGTCAGGAGTTCTTGAAGATTTGCAAGGTTGCAGTGATATCTCACCCAGATTCATTGGTTTTTTTAGATCCAAAGTAGACATGTTTAGTGAAGATGATAAAGAGGCAATAATCTAGGAAGGCTCTAATGATTTCAGCATTGCGAATGAAAAAGGCTACCATGAAGCATAGTATGGAACTGATGTTTCTAGCAGCACTACTTCAAGGTTGGGATGAACTTGAGGATGTGCAGGAGACACCCATTCCACCTAAAGTAGAGGAAGTCATTCTGGAGTTTGAGGACACAATGCCAATCAAGCTACCTGCTCAACTCCTAGAGAGGAGAGTTGTAAATCACAAGATTGAAATGGTACCAGGGACAAAGCCACTAGCACAGGCTACGTACAGGTTATCTAGTCCAGAGATGGTAGAACTGAAGAGGTAGTTGGAGGAGCTGCTTGAGGCGAGTTACATCAAGCCATCCTGTTCTCCGTATGGGGTGCCCGTGTTGTTCTAGAAGATGAAAGATGGAACATTGAGGTTATGTATCAAATTCAAGGACCTAAACAAGTTGATCATCAAAAATAAGTATCACTTTCCTCTTATTGCTGAGTGTTTTGACTTTGACCGATTGTTTGGGGCAAAGGTCTTAAGAAAGCTTGATCTTAAGTAGGGCTACTATCAAGTGAGGATTGCAGTGGGAGACGAGGAGAAGGTTGCATGTGTGACCAGGTATGGGTCATATGAGTTCATGGTGATGCCATTTGGGCTATGCAATGCAATCACAACATTTTGTACACTCATGAATGATGTGTTCCAACCTCTATTAGATAATTCTGTGGTGGTGTATTTGGATGATATACTAGTCTACAGTAAGAACATGGAGGAGCACAAGCAACACTTGGCATAAGTATTTCAGATGCTCTGGGAGAACAAGCTTTTTGTCAAGAAGGAGAAATCTATGTTTGCTCAGGAAGAGGTGCACTTCTTGGGGCATATCATTGAAAAAGGTTTCATTCATCCAGATCCAAAGAAACTAAGAGCAATCCAGGATTCAGAACCCTTACAAAATCTTCATGAAGTAAGGTCATTTCTTGGTTTGGCGAATTACTATAGGAGGCTTGTTCAAGGGTTTTCTAGATGTGCTACGCCCTTAATAGAACTTCTAAAGGACTAGAAGTGGAAGTGGTCAAACAAGTGTTAGATAGCCTTTGAGACACTCAAGGAGAGACTCATGTTGGTGCTAGTGTTGGCATTGCCTAATTTCATGAGGCCATTCAAGGTTCAAAGCTATGCTTTAGACTTTGCAATCGGAGGGGTGTTGGTGCAAGATGGACATCCAATGGCTTATGAATTGAGAAAGTTGTAGGATAGGGAGAGGAATTAACCTTCCCATGAGAAGGAAATGACTGGAATCATTCATTGTCTTCAAACTTGGAGGCACTATCTCTTGGGAACGTAGTTTGTGGTGAAGACAGAAAATGTTTCCTCAACTTATTTCAAGACTCGGGTGAAGCTGACTCCAAAGCAAACTAGGTGGCAAGAGTTCTTAGCAGAGTTTGATTTTGAGATCCTCTACAACCCAAGAAAGAAGAATGTTGTAGTGGATGCTCTTAGTAGGAAGGAATAGTTAGCTGCTATTGAAGGGGACTAGGAGGCACGACCCAGGGCTAGCTGAGTTGAATAATCTAGCGAGGTGTTGGACTCTATCAAGGAGGGATACCTGAAGGATCTTCAGGCAGCAAAGCTGTACAAATAGGCTAAGGAGGGTAGGAATCAAAAGTTCAGAATCAAGGATGGTTTGTTGTTGTTCACCCAGGATTGAGTTTACCTTCCGAAGTGGAAGAATATGAGGAGGGAAGTTCTCAACGAATGTCATGATAGTCTGTGGGCAGGCTATCCAGGACAGAAGAGAACCATTGCATTGGTTGAGAGAGGCATCTATTGGCAGAACATGAGGAAAGATGTGAATGAGTTTGTTAGGAGTTGTCTCATATGTCAACAAGATAAGGCGGTAACAAAGCCTCCGAGAGGATTGTTGCAGCCCTTACTCGTACCAGTGAGACTATGGGCAAGCGTGAGTATGGACTTCATCACATGGTTGCTGGAAGTGGACGGGTATAGTAGTATCATGGTCGTAGTTGACAGGTTCTCAAGGTATGTTGTTTTTGTACTGTGCAAGGCACCTTGTAGAGCTGAGGATGTTGCCAACTACTTCTTTAGGAATGTTGTGAAGTATTGGGGTGTTCTGCTGAGTATCATTAGTGATAGGGATGCTTTCTTTACCAGCAATTTCTGGAAGGAGATGTTTAAGCTAATCGAGACAAAACTACTCATGTCAACGAGTCATCACCCAGAGATAGATGGTTAGACCGAGAGGATCAATGGGATTCTGGAGGACTATCTTAGGCACTTTTTTTGGTCGGACAAATCCAATTGGCCAAAGTTGTTGGACCCAGCGCAGTTTAGCTATAACATGCAGTAGAGTGCATCGAGTCAGTATTCACCTTTTGAATTGGCTACAAGACAATAGCCAATGACTACTCATATGGTTTTGAGTGGATATGTTGAGGACTATCCAGATGCAAAATATAGGTTGAAGGAGTGGCAAGATCGATTGGATCATGCGAGGTATAACTTGGTCAAGGCAGCAGAAAGAATGAACCATTATGCAAACTCGGGGAGGAGCAATGTGGAGATCAAAGTTGGCGACAAGGTCTTTCACAGGATGGACCTAGTTCAGTTTAAGACACCCAAGGGGTTGAGTGCATCACTTGGTCATAGAATTGATAGACCATTCACAATTGCAGGGCGGATTGGGAGAGTGGCATACAAGATGAAGTTGTTAGCGCATCTTAGAGTCCACAATGTTTTCCATGTCATCTAACTTCGCCAGTATCATCAGGATAAAAAGGACAACAATAGGAACTGAAGAGGGGAAAATGATTAGCAAAGTGAATTCAAGTGGTTAGTGCACAAACAAAACATTAAAAGATGTTAAAACATGAAACATGCATAAAACCACATAAAGACATGAATAAGATGCATATAACTTGCAAACCTTTACCTCTCCCTTGGATTGAGCCTTTGGTGAAGTTGAATAGTGCCTCTCTCTTCAACTTGATTGGATGGGCTCCTCTTGCTTGCTTGATGTCGATGACTCTCCAAATGTGCACAATATGATTGATGGGAGGATGAGATGGATGGATAAATGACTAAGTGATGGATGAGTATGGATTTGGCTATAGTTTGGATGCTTTGATGACTTTTTTTGAGCTCAAATGGGTAGCATAAGATTATTAAACTTGGAGTGAAAAATGAAGGGATGGAGTCCTCAATTTATAAGAGGAAGAGAGGAAGAATGGATGGCTAGGATAGATTCGAGATGAAGGGCTAGGATTGCTTGTGAGCTCACACAAGGTCCAAGAGAGGGTGTGGA
>NW_026729133.1:53471-124442 GCF_030272615.1 Cryptomeria japonica
AAATAAGCAAGTTAATGGATTGAGAAACATATGAATCTATGTGGAATGTTTGTCATGGTGTAAATAATTTCATTTCAAGCAATTAGTTTAGGTTTTTATTTGTAGATTGAGTGTGTTTGTAAATAGTCTGTAAATTGTCTTCTTACTGTCCAGTTTTGGACATGATTGTGTAAATGAAGTCTTAACTCCATTTCCCATTGTGGAAACACCATGAAACCATGGGGAATGAGAGTGAAAACCTTGTACCATATTGAAAAACAAGGAGCGCCCTTAAAAATGCAGGAAGGCCAAGCAAAGACCCACACCTAGGCGAGACTGGACAGTGCCTGGTTAGGAGAGGTTGAATTGCAGAGGTCTTGGAGAGAAAGGTTGGATAGAGGAGAGTAAATCCTTTTGAGGAGGTTTAGAGGAGTGTTAGAAGAATCATTGGCGTGAAGGAGGAGCCTCCACCAATCCAAAAAAGGTGGCTAACACAAAAAACCTTCACTGTGACCCAGCCAGACCACAAAACCCTTTAAAACCTTAAAATTCACCCTAGGCACTGTACGGCCACTTGGAGGCCCAAAACCTAGAAAATCCTTTAGCCCTTGCCAATTGAATGGTATTCCATTTTGGGAGTTAGGGTTTTTTATGCATCGTTTGTGAGAGGGAGCCCTAGAAGACCAGTTAGGAGGCCTAATTTGTCCTAATCCTTGTGGCCCTGTTTTGTAAGCAAAAACACAAAATAGTGAAATCGGTAGAAAGGATGAAGGTAGCAACTTCTTGGGAGCACATGGAGGGATGTAAAACATGGTTTAAGACCTAATTTAACCTTGCTAAGACATTGGAAAGTGTGGAACAAGCCTTAGCCCTTATTAGCCATAGTAAGGGGTTTTGAGTCTCATGAGTAGGTGAGACCTTAGCAGCAGCATAGCAACTCATTGGTGGGTGGATTGGGCAAGGTCAGGGGATTCCTAGAGACCGTAGGGTGTGAGGAGAACAATAGGAGATCCAAGGAAAGGATCCAAGAGCATAGACTAGGCTAGTCTATTTCAAACCCCATCCCATCAGATTGGTATCAGAGCAAGTGAAAGACTTGTTGGACTATGTATGTCTCTATATACTGGTGAATCAGTAGGGGAGAGCAAAATGGTTACTAATGGAGAGCTAGCTAGAGAAGTAGAAGAGAAGAAGGAGAAGAATAGACTCCTTGAAGCAACTATGAGTGAGATAAGAGATAAACTACAGGAAGTGGTGGATCAGAGAACACATGAACCTTGGGAGGAAGACACCAAGGGTAAAGGAAAGAGAACTATAGACATAGATGACATAATTCCTGATCTAGATCCCTTGTTCAATGAAGAACCTTTTGTGAAGGCTATTAAAGCTTTGAACACCAAAGCTTTTGAATGGAATGGATTGAGGGTCTGGAAAACCACTTTGAGTGTGAAGGAGTGACAGAGGCTCAGAAGGTTAAAGTTACAAAATCAAGATTGAGGGGAGCAGCTTTGACATGGTGGAAGTACCTGCAAGAAGAAAGGGTTAGCATGGGAAAGCTAACTATTGCAAATTGGAAGGCCATGATAAGTAAGATTAAGGAAAAATACTTACCAGAGGATTATGAAGTCCAACTTCATAAGAAGAGACAAGGATTGAAGCAAAAAGATCTTAATGTAACTTCCTACAATAAAGAGTTTCAAAAGCTATGTCTTATATCAAAGGTTCAAGAAGATGAATCTATTAAGGTGGATAGGTATCTAAGAAACCTAAAGTGGAACATACAAGAGGAGATAAGCCTATGGACTCCTACTACTATGCAGAAGTGTCATCAACTTGCTATCAAGGTAGAAGAGAGGAACAAAAGCAAAGGAGACTCTAGCAACAGGGGTAGAGGCAGAGGTAGAGAACAAGTGAATCACCGAGGTGGTTACCAAAGCAAGGCAAATGAGTTGAGAAACCAAGGAGAAGCCAAGTTGACTGAGCATGGTAGTGAAACCAATCTCAAAGGAGGACACTCTAGAGGAAGAGGTGCACAAGGTTGTCCAAATAGGGGTAGAAGTACCAGTAGAGGTAACACCTATTTTGCAACTATGAAGTGTTACAATTATGGACAATTGGGACACCTGGTATATAGATGCCCTGACAAGCCTACATCATCAAATAGTGAAAAGAGGGCTGCATATGCACAAGAAGACTCTTCAAGCAGCAGACATTGGATCTGGACCAGATTGAATAAGAAGTTGGTGAGAATTTGATGTTCAATAGGATTTTGATTAGACAGCCTATTAAGGAGGAACCCAAACATAGGAGAGCATTGTTTAGGGTGAGATGCAAAGTTCTTGGTAAAGTGTGCAAGGTGATAGTTGATACAGGCTCAACTGACAACATCATCTCAGAAGAGGCAGTTAGGAAGTTGAAACTCACAAGAATACCCCACACCAATCCTTACAAAGTGACTTGGTTGAACAAAGGACAGAGTGTGCTAGTCAATGAGTAGACTTGGGTAGAGTTTTCTATTGGAGGATACAAGGATAAGATCCTTTGTGATGTGTTACCTATGGATGCATGTCACTTATTGCTAGGAAGACCCTGGCAATTTGATAGGAAGGTGATCTATGATGGAGAGGAGAACTCCATATCATTTAAGAAGGACAACAAGACCTTCAAGATTCTGTCTTTGATAGAGGATGAAGAGGGAACTTCAAAAACACCTAGTGTTTTAATGGCTACTGGTAAAGAGTTCCTAAATTTTCTACATGAGGAGGAGATAGTGAAGCGTGCCATC
This sequence comes from Cryptomeria japonica, assembly GCF_030272615.1. Classification (NCBI taxonomy): domain Eukaryota; kingdom Viridiplantae; phylum Streptophyta; class Pinopsida; order Cupressales; family Cupressaceae; genus Cryptomeria; species Cryptomeria japonica. The sequence goes on from NW_026729133.1 coordinate 56,236, forward strand.
TTTGTGAAGCCAAAGGAGAAAGCAGACAAGTTGCAGGCAAAAATACCCAAGGAGGTGAAGCAAATGTTTCAAGAGTATAAGGACATAGTGAGTGATGGAGCACCTGCAACACTCCCACCAAGAAGGTCCATAAGTCATCAAATAGACTTTTTTCCTGGTGCATCCTTACCTAACAAGGCTGAATATAAGCTCACACCTGATCAGAATAAGGAAGTAGCAAGGCAAGTGTAGGAGTTATTGGAACAAGGACTGATTAAGAGGAGCATCAGCCCATGTGCAATCCTGGTAGTGTTAGCATAAAAAAAAGGAGGTAAGTGGAGACTTTGCACTAACTCAAGAGCAATCAATAGGATTAGCATAAGGTATAGGTTTCCTATTCTTAGAATAGAGGATCTAATGGATTGTTTAGGAGGGGCTATGCATTTTACCAAGCTAGACCTTAAAAGTGGTTATCACCAGATAAGAATTAAGGAGGGTGATGAGTGGAAGACTGCTTTTAAAACCATAGATGGATTGTACAAGTGGCTTGTGATGCCATTTGGGCTTACTAATGCTCCAAGCACCTTCATGAGGTTGATGAATGAGGTGTTGAAAGACTTTACGGGCAGATTTGTGGTAGTGTACCTAGATGACATTCTCATCTATAGCAGAACCAAGGAAGAGCACCTTGAGCATTTGAGGTTAGTTTTAGAAAGGTTGAATGAGGAGAAGTTATCTATCAACCTTGAGAAGTGTGACTTATTGAAGCAAGAGCTGGTTTACTTAGGATTTGTGGTGTTTAAGGGAACCTTGAAGATGGATCCAAGCAAAGTGGAGGCAATCTTGAATTGGCCTGCACCTAAAGCAAGGACTGAAGTTAGAAGTTTCCATGGATTAGCTCAATTTATAGGAAGTTTGTGAGGAATTTTAGTGGCATATGTGCACCAGTCCTTGACACCATTAAAGGGGGTCTGAAAACTAAGTTTGAATGGATTGAGAAAGTAGACAAAGCATTTCAATTGTTGAAATAGGAAGTAGCCACAAAACCTATCCTTCTCCTACCTACGTTTGATAAGCTATTCACTTTGGAGTGTGATGCAAGTGGAGTTCCAGTAGGCAGTGTGTTGAATCAAGAGGGAAGACCTGTGGCATTTTTCAGTGGGAAGCTTAATGAAGCAAAGAAAAAGTACTCAGCTTATGACCTAGAGTTGTATGCATTAGTGCAGTGTCTAAAGAAATGGAGGCATTACCTACTTCCTAAGGAATTTGTAGTGTTCACAGACAACCAGGCATTGAGTTACATAAACACTCAAGAGAAGATAAGCAATAGGCATCTAAAATGGATGGAATACCTCCAATCCTTCACCTTCACCATCATGCATATGAAGGGGTAGCTTAATAAGGTGGCAGATGCATTGAGAAGGAAGTTGTTGACAGTTCAAAAGCTACAATTGCAGAGCATAGGAATAGAAGGTTTCAAAGACCTCTATGAAGGAGATGAAGATTTCTCAATAGCTTACAAGGTTTGCAAAGAGTTTGAGAACCATTTTCATGGTGAGTATGCATATTACATTCTTCAAAATGGTCTCTTATTCAAGGGTAACCAGTTGTGTGTACCTAGGGGATCCATGAGGGAGAACCTCATCCAAGAGAAACATAATGGAAGTTTAAGTGGACACTTTGGAGTTAACAAAACCTTGGATTTAGTACAGAGGTACTATTATTGGCCTAAGCTACCAAGGGATGTGAAAAGACATGTAGAACAGTGTGGTGTATGCCAAAGAGAAAAAGGTGGATCAAGCAATGCTGGTTTATATCAACCATTACCAATCCCAAATAGACCTTGAGAATGTCTAAGCATGGAATTTGTAGTAGGACTTCCCAACACAAAAATAGGTATGGACAGCATCTATGTGGTTGTAGATAGATTTTCCAAGATGAGTCATTTTATCCCATGTAAGACTACACATGATGCAAGCTATGTTGCACATCTCTTCTTCAAAGAGGTTGTTAGGATTCATGGATTCCCTTTAAGCATTGTTTCAGACAGGGACAACAAGTTCATGGGTCATTTTTGGCAAACATTATGGAGGAGAATAGGAACCAACTTGTCATTTAGCTCAACTTACCATCCTCAAACAGATGGTCAGACTGAATTCATCAATAGGGTGTTAGGTAACTTGTTGAGGTGTTTAACTAAGCAGTATGGCCAAACATGGGACCTAATCATTTCTCAAGTAGAGTATGCATATAATGACAGTGTGAATAGAACCACTGGTAGAAGTCCTTTTGAGGTTGTCTATGGCAGACATCCAAGAGGAGTATGTGAGTTGAGAGACCTTGGTAGTTTGGAAATGAAGAGTGGGCAAGCATAAGACTTCACTCAAACCATCAAGAAAGTTCAGGAGTAGGTTAAGAAGGCCATCCTAGAATCCACTCAAAAACTAAAAGCCAAAGTGGATGAGAAAGGGAGAGAAGTTCAGTTTAAGGTGGGTGACTATGTGATGGTACATTTGAGCAAAGCTAGGATGCAAGGAGGTAAGCCTACCAAACTGCAGATGAGAAGAGTAGGACCTTGTAGAATCTTGTCCCAATATGGTAAGAATGCCTACAAAGTTGACCTGCCTTAAGATTTAGCTATATCACCAGTCTTTAATGTAGCTGACCTAATCATGTACAAGGGTGAGATAGTAGGGTAGACTGAGAACCAAGCCAAGGTGTTACAAGACTTAGATGTAAACACCTTACCTCAAGTGAAGAAGCCTAAAGTAGAGGAGATCTTGGAATCAAGGGTGAAGAAGTCTACTAGACACCAGGTCTACTTGGAGCACTTAGTGAAATGGGCATATCAACCAATATCTGAAGCTACATGGGTGGAGGAGAGCAGGTTCAAGACACTTGGAATAGACTCGGCTCTCATCTCTTCTTCTTTTTCTTAATTATGTGCAGAGGGGGAGTATGGTAAAGGAGCACCCTTCCAAAATCTTTCTCTTTCTTTGTTTTGTTGGTGATATGCTTCTTTAGAAGCCATTGTACATAAAATAATGAGCCATGTGCTCATAGGTCCTAGGTAGGGTCATAGAGGAGATCTTAGGGGTCATAAGTCAAATTGTAATTTTCTTGAAAATAGAGGGTATGTGTGTCTTGGAGGTGTTTAGGGGTCCTTCATATCATGGTGGTGTCCTTAGGTTGGCCTATTCTGGGTCTAGGAGTCATAAAAAACAACATAGGGAAAGTTGCTCAAAAGTTGCAAGAGTTACATGACAACTTTTAAAAGTTGTCAAGCAAATTTTCCACCATGTTGTCAAAATCCTTAGGTTGGCATGGAAAAGCCTAAATGTGGCACAGCGACCAAGGTATGCATGGTATAAGATGTTACAAACCCTAGGTTAAAGGGTTGGATGTCAAACTTTGTACGGCCCTGGCAAAGAGATCAGACTGAGACTTTAAAACTGTTACCAGTCAGTATGAATGAAGAAAATAGGCAAGTTAATGGATTGAGAAATGTCTTAATCTATGTGGAATGTTTGTCATGGTGTAAATACTTTCATTTCAAGCAATTATTTTAGGTTTTTATTTGCAGATTGAGTGTGTTTGTAAAGAGTCTGTAAATTGTCTTCTTACTGTCCAATTTTGGACAGGATTGTGTAAATGAAGTCTTAACTCCATTCCCTATTGTGGAAACACCATGAAACCATGGGGAATGAGAGTGATGACCTTGTACCATATTGAAAAACAAGAAGGTCCCTTAAAAATGCAGGAAGGCCAAGCAAAGACCCACTCCTAGGCGAGACTGGATAGTGCCCGGTTAGGAGAGGTTGAATTGCAGAGGTCTTGGAGAGCAAGGTTGGACAGAGGAGAGTACATCCTTTTGAGGAGGTGTAGAGGAGTGTTAGAATCATCATTGGTGTGAAGGAGGAGCCTCCACCAATATAAACAAGGTGGCTAACACACAAAAACTTCACTGTGACCCAAGCAGACCACAAAACCCTTAAAAACCCCAAAATTTGCCCTAGGCACTGTATGGCCAGTTTGAGGACCAAAACCTAGAAAATCCTTGAGCCCTTGCCAATTGAATGGCAGTCCATTTTGGGAGTTAGGTTTGTTTATGCATCGTTTGTGAGAGGGAGCCCTAGAAGATTGGTTAGGAGGCCTAATTTGTCCTAATCCTTGTAGCCCTGTTTTGTAAGCAAAAACACAAAATAGTGAAATCGGTAGAAGGGATGAAGGTAGCAACTTCTTGGGAGCACATGGAGGGATGTAAAACATGGTTTAAGACCTGATTTAACCTTGCTAAGACCTTGGAAAGTGTGGAACAAGCCTTAGCCCTTATTAGCCATAGTAAGGGGTTATGAGTCTCATGAGTAGGTGAGACCTTAGCAGCAGCATAGCAACTCATTGGTGGGTGGATTGGGCAAGGTCAGGGGATTCCTCAAGTAGAGGGAGTCCTAGAGATCCTAGGGTGTGAGGAGAACACCAGGAGATCCAAGTAAAGGATCCAAGAGCATAGAATAGGCTAGTCTATCCCAAACCCCATCCCATCACCCATGCCATCTATATAAGGTGGTCTACCTAGTGACGTGTCCACTTTTTGTTGTCGTTCATCCTATCATCCTTTTTCTTCTCTAATGATCAAGTTCTTTGTGTATTGATGCACCATGATAGGGGAAAGATGTTACAACAACATTCCCTAGAAGTCGTCTCCTCTACACCCAAGGGCATGACCCTCTATCCCCTTGGGCCTTGGCCTCATTAAACCATCTAGTCTTCTCATGGAGGTGACATACCTAGAGGAGTACCCTATCATTGTACCCCCATTCCAAACCTTATTTCATCGACCATGGTTGGTTGTAATAATCAAACAAAATATATATAGATTAATATTATATTATTTCATGTATTAAATAGTAATACAAAAAATAATATTATTAATCATCAATGAGTAGATAACATTCTTTATGATGTGTAAATAATTCATAAGTTCTTCTATTTTCTACTCTTAATGTTTTCTCCTTAAGTCTACTCTAAATCAGAATAATTAATTTCTTTTTCTAATTCCCCTTAATGCTCTCAAGGCAACCTTTATTTATACCCTCTAAGGTGTCTTTTCTAGACAATATTTATGTCTCTTTCATCTAGTTGGTTAGGTATATAAAACAGTTTATTTAAAGTTATTAATTTCCTTGGCAAAAAAGGGTGCACTTATCTTAGGAGGTCGACTACCAAAATAATTAATTTTTATTTATTTATTTGCCCAATACTTTCTTCCAAGTTAGGCATCTTTATCCATGACCTAATTTAGGTCAACCCCTTCCCATTCCATGGATGATGTTTATATTATTACTAACTATTAGTGACCTAGTTTAATAAACGTTGTGGCTAGTTAAGTGGGGAAATGACAAAAAAAATCATATTTATCTTGGATATCTTGGATACAAGATGACAAGAAGGTTTTGGTCAGTGAATAAAGCTTGGTAAAATTTAATATCTAAAATTATTATAATGAGGTTGTGCGGGATATATGTCTATGAATGATTGTCATATTTTGTTAGGTAGGCATTGTCAATTTGATAGGAGAGAAGTACATGATCGGTATGCTAATACATACTCAGTAACAAAGGATGGAATCAAACATAAGTTGAAGCCTTTATTTTTTCCTTATTTCTTATTTCTCTCTTACCTTCATGACTTTTCTTCAATCAACTCAAGTTATGGCCTTCTATTATGCTTCGTCATCAAGAGGTTACCTATTTCTTATCAAGAAACTTGTTTCTTTACATTTGTCTTTATCATATTATTTCTTTGTTTTTTATTAATATTGGTCTATCTAATACATTGCTTTTAATTTATGGTTTGAATATTAATTTTCATCTTCTTATTGCATCCCTTATCTTCATAGCATTTATTTTTTAACCTTTCTTCTACTTCATTCTTTTTTTCATTCTCTTTACTCTTCATTCTTTTATTTACTTATTTTTCCTACCTTCTTCCATTAATTTTTCATCTCTAGATATTATATGTTTTATCATTTCCATGTCAAGTGTCTATTCCAACAAAAAAAATATAATAAATTTAGTCATTCTCTTTAATACTTCTCATATTATGCTTAATTTTATTCAATTAAATTTAAAGTAATTTTATATCTTGCTTTTCAATTTATTTCTCTACCCCCTTTTTATTAGGACTTACCCAGTATGCCCTCTTTTTACGTCCAAGAAAACATCCCATTCTTCACTTTTCTCTATCCGATGATGGATCACTAAGTATGATCCATAATTTAAATCAGGAAAATATACATAAAATAAATCCAAAATGTATCTTTATCATGTAGTAGTTTTTGTAGCTTTTAATCTCTACCTAGATCCATAATTAGATGTAGTCCTCTCTAACTACTTTTCAATATGATTCTATAGTGAATTAAAATCTTCCAAACTCAAGGCTATGAAGAAATATTTATTTTTATATCTACTGTTTCTCACTCATAAGGCAACATCAACACATTAAATATATATATTAAATTTGGAGCCACATTTCATGGATAAAAAAAGATGGATAGCTTGGTGGAATAACATTTCTAGTCACCCTACGATACTATTTGCATAAACATTGGTGTTATATTTGACATTTCTACCCCTACTTTAGATTTTAATCCTCTTAACTTGTAATATTTGCTTCACATGGCATTACTTAATGAATAGAAGAAAATTGTAGCTATTTTTTGTTTATGGTGCCCAAATTAAGCAGTGACATCTCTAGCTTAAGATTAGAGGAAAGGCCCCTAAGTTCATTTATAATACTAAAGAGGGGCTATGACTCTTTACAAATATACCATAAACTCTTTTCACCTTTATCTCACATTCTGAGGATGTATTTACTAGTTAAAATTATATTAAATCTTAAAACATTACTTTGCAATAATGCCTTACTATAACTCCAAGTTGAAATAATATCATGAAGATGAGCAAGAGCGAAGGGTGTAGCTAGGGTTTTAGCTAACAATGTTGAGGATTCAGGCAAAGGGGAAGAAGATGGTGAGATAGATGGATTGGGAGGGGGTAACTTTTCTCTTTTCTCTGAACTTGCTTTTCTTCTGGGATTTTCCTCGGCTTGTGTTTGGAGGATTGGCTTGCTTGGTTTGGCCTCACACCCTATTTGGGGGTTCGACATGCTTATGTCTTCAGCCCTAGTTTTCTTTTGGTTTGGGATTGCATCTGCAGGAGTAGATTGTCTATTTTTCCTCATGATCTAAGTAGAAGTCAGAGCCTTATGTGCCTTATGAGTGTTTTTGAAGATTTTATAGAGGGGTGTCATCTCTGGTCCAACCATGTTTGTGCAAGCTTCATTCTTTGGATGACCCTTTCTCTAGTATGGGCTTTGTTTTGGCTTTTTTTCTTTTCTTTGGAGGCTAATGCTTTTGATAAAGGTTTTATATTTTTCTCCAGCCCACTCTATATGTGATTGCCTTGTTAGGATTGAGACTCTTTGTAGATGTCTAAGTATATCTCTAGGTCTTGTGAGTGTTTTCTCTTTGTTTCGATTTATGGACATGATGCTTTATTGGATAAATATTTTTAGGGTCTATATTGTTGTTCCTGTTGGGATCCTTTGTTGTCTCTTTGAATGCTCCCATTTTGCAGATACCAAAGCTATTATTTGGATTTTGGAGGATGTGGTTCATTTTTGCTATTATCATGTTTTCACCCCTATTCTAATTTTTTCTTTTGTCTGGGTATATTCGAATGTCTTTATCCCCCTAATGGTGTTAATGATCCAACTCTTTGGGTTATTATGACTATTTCTATCTTTGTTGTCCCTATTGTTGGCTTCCCCTCTCTTTGTTATTTGATGCTAGCCTTCTTGCTTCTATCTTAGCAGCCTCATTTTGCTTTGGTTTTTCTTATAGAGGTGGTTCTATCTTCTTTTGAGGTGGAGATAGACGGTGCTAGAGATAACCTTTCTCCTATTGAGGTGGAGTTGGGTATTTTGGTTGATGCTAGGAGGTTCTAGTGGGAGGTTGATGGTGACCAATTTCTTGGTTGTATGGGAATAGAGGATGGTCTTTTAATTGGTTTCTCTTCTTTATCACCTATTGAGGTGGTGATCTTGGAGGGTATAATGTGCTCAACTCTCTTTATTCTCAAGATCAAGGCTATGGGAGGCTATGAATAACCCATTGCTTTAGGTGGTGGGAGCCTTGTAAAACCCACTCTCAAGGTTGAGGGGCTAGGAAAAACCCTATTTTTTATGTTTCTCTCAAGGACAGGCTAGATGCTAGTAGTTTTCAAGGGCCCAGTTTGGCCAGTGTTTGTTTTTGGTTACGTTTAGGCTTTGTGGTTTTTTGTGACCCAAGAATTTATTACAGGTTATGGGAGCCTGGGAAAACACTTCATGTTGGTTGAGGGTGCTTCAAAAAGCCCTTGTTTTTTTTTTTTTTGGAGTTTTATTATTTTCTAACCTAGACCCTCTACTTAGGTTAGCCTATTTTGTAATGTTTTACAGTTGATGTTTGGCTCGTGTTTGGTTGATTGTGGCTGCTCTGAATTTTTGTTTTTTTAATGTAGTCTTTGGGTTTAGGGCTCACAATGCTTGTAAATCCAAAAGGTTTTAGGTTCTTTCTAAAACCTATTGTTCGCTACCAAGTAGTAGAGTCCATTAATTGATGATAGTTCTCTAGATGTGAGGGTTTTGGGGCCCCTTCAAAACCTATTTTATGCTAATAAAAAACTATAACTCCAAGTTGAGTCTTCACATCTTATCATATTATTTGTAATTAGCTTCGTAAAGGAATATGTGTCTCAGGTTATATATGTCCAATAACAAATCCCCTAGCTTAGATAAATTACAATGAGTGAAGAACATTAGAAGGTCTATTTGGAATCTTTCTGTGAGAATTTTTAAGGAAATATGATTAGTAAGGGAATATAATAATTTTTTTACTTAAAGATAGTAACCTATATGAATTACACAAGTGTTGGTTGATTACCTTAATAAATGTGTCATGAATTCCATTATGAAAGTACTATCTCTAAATCTAGGGCCATTCATTACCTAGTTAGATTTTCTAAAGTAATCTTACATTATTGTGTTTTTGCACATCCTTCACAACATTATTTCTCTCTAGGAAGTGATGAAATGAGATAGATATTCTTAAAAACCTAAAATATTTCTTAAAACTTACTTTAGTAATTCTTACATCCACATTGAGTATCACTTCATTCTTGCAATACTTTGGGAACATAGCTTTAAGATTAATTTTATTCTTTCTATTTTAATACTATTCATTGATTTATGAACTTGCACTATCATTAACATTCAATTATCCAAACCTTTTACCAAATATTTCCTTTAGGCCCTATAATTTACATGCTTGGCCATATTTTTTTAATGCAATCTCAATAATCCTTGTTCAATATATAGCCTCACCCAATTTATCTAATTGATTGGTTTATACGAACCATTTTATGAGTATTTTATTATTCTTTCTTTCAAGGAGAATGATCTCAACTTCTCCATTCTTGACCATGACATATTCTACCAAGCCACTAACTATTAGCATTGTGTTGTCATTGATGTCAGCTAGTATAGAATGGAAATCGGTATGGGAGATTCATGAGCAATTTTGTCATTGATGTCAACTAGTATACAAGGTTACTGGTATAGCTTGTCATCGATAATGAGAGGATGTCAAATAGTAAGCGATGTGTTGATAGTGTATGGTTGCCAACCAAAAAGCATGTGACCAGTGAGAAAGCAGGGTAAGCTAATGCAGAATTGTAGAGCCGGTATATTGTTGGATGTCAATCTGCAGGACTCCCATTGGATGAAGAGAATACTAACAATGAGTGTTCCAAATTGAATCATGTGTGCCTAATTAAAGATGTATATTCTTGATGTTAGCTAAGACATGTCAGTCCAATGCCAAAAGAAGAATGAGATGTCAAGGACTCATTTCCACCAGTAAGTGGAGCTTATCCCCAACCTGCATAGAATGTAATTTAACTCTCAAGGATAAGTTAGCTAAGAAGTTGAAGGCAGGAGATCAGTGGCTCACAACAAATCTACAGATGAATCACAAAGATGCCTCCAGTGCATGAAATCAAAGATATGCACTGGACCAACAAAGAAGGCATGATGGGTTAGTGGGACAAATAAAGAGTAAGGGGTTTATCACTTCGACAAATGAGTCTGCCACCTTGACAAATTGATTAAGAGGATAACCAAAGAAATGGTGAAGAAGGAAAAAGGTTGAGCAGTTGCAGATAGAGGATGTTGCTAGAATGTAGATGAAGTTGCCACTGGTGTGGATGGTATTTTACTAGTATACATGCAGAAGATACTACTGGTATAAATGTCAATAGGTAAGCTGGCAAAGTGAAAATGTAGAAGGCTCCCATCTATTGAAGATGTGCATAAGGTAGGTTGGCAGGTGTGATGACTAGTGAAGGTGTTCCACCAGAAGGGAAGAAAAGTGCAAGGGTGAAGACAAACCAGTTAGAGTAAAACCAGAAGGGTTTGTAAATCAGTAGATGAACCTGGTTCTATGATCTTTGGTGATCTTGTTTGAACCAACATATAGGTCTAGCTAAGGTGGATATCAACTATGATGCCATGTGAACTTGATGTGGAAAGTATGTAGAAGGTTGATGAAGTGTCTGACGATGAGGTAGATGGTGGTACGTCGATATTAATGTCGACTAAAGATGTCATGGGATATGTTGAAGTGATTTGCGGCTCAATGACGAATGAAGATTTGCATGATGCTACGATTGAGGAACGATATCCAATTGCAAATCTGACCTAGAGAAGGAAATGAAAGGATTATTCAACATGATTGATAGAAGTAGGTCGAGGAACAGAGTTGTGTTTGCTAAACATAGAAAATTTGTATTGGAAGCCACAAGATTGGTGAAGCCTAATTGATTCATTTCGGGTGGTCGATCTCTAGAAGGAGATCTGATTGGATTTGGTTTGTCTTGAGGTCAATGAAGAAACCATAGCACACCATAAGTTTGAATGTCATTTTGGTGGAAAAGAAATAGTATAAGCATGTAGATCGAAGACTAGTTCTATGTCATTGCTAGATGAGAGAGTGAATAAGTGAAGTGAATTAGTTAATCAATTGCTCAACATCGATCAGAGAAGAGACTGAATGTGCGAGTGAGAATCAAGTTGAAGAGTTCAACTCGTGAGAGTGAGGCAACTGTTGGAAGGGCTTAGCAAAGGTTTAACCAATAAGGCCAAAGCAACCATTAAACTACAAGAGTGCATCAGTGAAGACAATGAGTAGTGGTAGAATTAGAAGGGAGGTAGTTGAGAGTGAAGGGGTGAAGAGTGAGTTCTTGAAGAGATCTAGTAGGGAGGAAACAAGGTGAAGATAAACCAACAAACAGAGGAACTGACAACAAGAGTCTAGTTTGACAGCTAATCTGAAAAGAAGAACTAGTGTGTAAGAGGGAGAAGGTGAGAAGAAGAGAGGAGAGGACTAAGAATTGGCAGAAAGCAGAGCACAGGGTAACCGATAGAGAAGAGTAAACCGATAGAGAGATTATTCATAAGTGGTTGCAAAACTCATTTGTAGTTTTTCTATTAATTTAATTTTATCATTTGTGATCACTGAGCTGGAGCTCAATGTAGGGGTTGGTGCTCCTTTGGGTTGTAGCCCATAAATTAGTTAGGGGTTGGTGCTCCTTGGGTTGGTGCCCTAAATATTGTAATCAAATTTTTATTGTGAGGTTGAATTAGAGAAAAAGGTCTCTAGGAGCATTGCTCACCCAAGTTTTTCCCCACTATGGATTTTTCTTGTATAACCAGTATTATGTGATGTGTCGCTTTTGTGTGGTTGCATTGTGTTATCTTCTCGTATCTTACCTGTAGGTAAAATTAGTATAAGGAACCGGTACATGCACCTTGGGATAGAGAAGGTAAGGTTTGGAAACCACTGATTCACCCCCCCTCTCAGTGGCATCTTGTGTCCAACAATTGGTATCAGAGCCTAGGTTCTCAGTTATTCAAAGCTTTCTCTAGCTTGGGTAGATTCTGGATTATGGACACAATAGTTTATTTCATAACAACCCCTACTCCAGTTTTGGATGGTTCAAATTATTCTATTTGGAGTTGTAGGATAGAAGTCTCCCTATCCTCCTTAGGGTTTGATGTATGGATGTCAGTATTAAATGGCTGCTCTGGTAAAGTCAATCCTCTCACCAATTCAGATGCAAAAGAAAGAAACTAGTGCAATGATATAGCAATGAAGGATATACTTTGTGGGCTCTCAGATGATGTCTCATCATAGGTGGACTAATGCAAATTAGCAAAGAGCTTATGGGATAGATTAAAGAATCTCTATGGAAATGAGCCTAACACTGCAAAACTAGTTTGTGATGGAAAAAAGAGAAGTGTGTCACATGTGTCTATAGATGAAGGTAGATTTGTTAGCAGCAACAACAATGATGAAGAAGGAAATCACCTCTTCATGGATCAAGAGTTAGAGAATGAGAGGCACACAAATGAATATGGTCATGTAGACCAATCATATCAACAAGATGTGTTTGGTAGTGATGAAGAATATGTAGAAGAAGAAGAAGATGAAGCTGATCTAGAAGGTGAGTTGCTAAGTACCATTGATGAACTAAGAACTGTTAGGAATGAATTTAAGAATTAAAAAAAACCAGATCATGAAGAATGCAATTGGTTGAGAATATACCTTGAAAATTCAAACAAAAATGTTTACATGTTAACTATCCAACTTGAAGAGGCCAAAAGAATGATTGATGAATTGAAATCACTCTTGGATACCAGTGAGAGAAGATGCGAGGAACTATAGCTAGAAGTGGAGACAATGAACAAAGAATGCTAGAACCTAAATTATGAAATGGAGAACATTAGCAAAGAGCTTAAGAAGTTTAAGGATGAACTCAAGGTAAGAAACCAGTATGATGGTAGCACTGAGGCCCTAGACAAAATGTTGAATCAACAAAAACATTCCAAGGATGCCAGAGAATTAGGATACGTTGTCAGTGAATGCTCCATAAGCAAGGTTGCCCCCAATAAAGATATTATTTTTATCTCCTAAAATGGAATGATCAAGGGTCAAACCTTCACAGTTAGAAATGATCCAAAGAAGAAAATTGATTTGACAACAACTGATGAAGATATAAAGAAGAATACCGATACTGCAAGGAGGAATAATGCAGATGCAAAAGGAAAAGGGAATTTGTGAGAAGACAACTTCACCAGTAGCAAGAACTTGAAAAGACAGTTTAGAAGACTACCTACTAGTAGAGGAAACAAAAAAGCTGCTATCCTCAAGTCAAGACAAGTGTGGGAAAAGAAGGGATTAGATAGAAGAGTTGTGGAGCATGGACAACCTAGGATCCATCCCCGGAGAAGCAGGAATGTAGATGCTAAATCGGTAAGATCTCCTCATGTAGTGCAAAACAAATTTGTAAGTCATAGCCCTCCTTTACCGATTACTACTTCTCTTGTGAAGATTATGGTCATAGGGCAGTTGAATGCAAAAAGAGGTCTAGGAATAGAAATAATGTTCTCCTTAGAAATAACAATGTTATCTGCCAAAGATGTAATGGCTTTGGCCATAAAATTCATAACCACATAAGGATGAACTTGCAGTCATATGGCAGCGGGTATAGAAGCTATGCTCAACATGGAAATGGATATAGAGCATATGAGACAAAAAATGTTGCATGGAACAAAAGGAGAAGAGGTTTTGCTCCTACAAGATCAAGTGGTCCACTGATTCCAATAGCCAACCACAATAGCCTGATCAGAAGAAGATGGTTACACCGGTTTGACAAAAGGTCCTCAAGTCAGTTGCTTGGTATGAACATTGTTTTCTTCTACAACAACATCTCTGATCATGTGGTAGAATTCGGCAAAGCAAGGACCCATCAACAAAAGAAGGTAACACCTGCTCCCAAGATTGAAAATGGGAAGAAGAATGAGACCAAGCAGGTATGGAAGAAGAAGTAAAAAGATGAAACCATGGACCGGTACAGTGCATTCAATGCACAAGTGATATCTCCTAAGGCTTAAAGGAGATATAGGACCTTAGGGGGAGTATTACACAAGCCTTATCATTCACCCCCTTAGTGGAAGAGGACACATGGAAGAACAAGATGTTGCTAGTAAGAAAGAAGAAAATGAGATGGCAAGTGTGTGTAGTGGCTACCTTGGCTACACACCTACAGATAAAAGATGGATCACTACTGCATGTGTCAATGGTTGGAAAATTTGCTATTGGGATCAGATGAAAATTGACACAAGAAGACATGAGTTATAGGAAGGTGCTCCGGTAGTGATGATCAATTGGTACATGAAACCGGTATGTGCAGGATGTTACTTGTATGAATGCTAACAGGTACTTGCAAGTTATGTAAGAAAATGAGGTTTGAGATCATTGCATTAACTTTGGTAGCATGGAATAATGAGTTTATGTCTCAGGTGGTGTTGATGAAGACCTGAATGACATATGTTGGCTCAGTTATTGATCATGTAGGCATGCATATTTTTGGGCTAACCGGTTTGATAATGGCATGATAGTGATATTATATGGCATTGTGTACATCTAGGATCATGTCATAAGTTGTGGTGGATATAATGGAGTAGATAGATCATCCGAGTGATCACATATTCTCAAATCAACTAGTATAAGGGGCAAATTGGAGATCAGGATTAGAACCTAACAGACAATGAGGTCTTGAGATCTATGACTCAAGTGGAGTTGACAGCCATATCTTTTGATTGTTATCAAACATGCTGGACACAAGTGTCTATGGTTGTACTGGTATGATTGTGTTTATGGAACTGTCTAGGGTTTTGAGGTATTTCAATGTCTATCTAATTTGTACTTAACTGTAATCACAAATGGACCACTAGGAGTGTTGCCTGCAAAGAGGCAAAGTTACCCGCATAGGAGAACATATAGTTGCTCTGGAGAAGATACAATTGGTATCAATGTTAGCCTCAACACTTGGTATTAGCAATTTGGGGTCAAAATGGCTTCTGTATATCAAAGGGGAGATGATGCAGTCTAATCAGTAGGTATCTTGTATTCACTAACACATGTGCCTTCAATTGGTTTCAGACTTGTATGATGGTCAGAGGAGGATAAGAATTCGATAGAGAAAAAGGAGGAGAGAAACCCTAATAGTGTCCTTTGCCATTTTTGTCAAAGGGGGAGAAAAAATCTATAGTATGTTGGATACTACATGTGTTGACATAAATGCCAAAGAGGGAGATTGTTGGCATTGTGTTGTCATTGATGTCAACCAATATAGGATGGAAACCAATATGGGAGATTGATGAGCAATGTTGTCATTGATGTCATCTAGTATAGTAGGTTACCAGTATAGCCTATCACCGACAAGGAGAGGATGTCAACTGGTAAGTGATGTGTTGACAGTGTATGGTTGCCAACTGACAAGCATGTGACCAATGAGTAAGCAGGGTGAGCTAATGGATAAGTGCAGAGCCGATATACTATTGGATGTTAATCTAGAGGACTCCCACCGAATGAAGACAAGACTGACAATGTATATTCCCAATCGAATCATGTGTACCTAATTGAAGATGTATATGCTCAATATTAGCTAAGAAATGTCAATGCAATGCTAGAAGTAGAATGAGATGTCAAGGACTCACTCCCACCGGCAAGTGGAGCTTATCCCCAACCTGCATAGAATGTACTATAATTCTTAGGGATAAGTTAGCAACAATTTGAATGCAGGAGATTGGTGGCTCACATCGGATCTACTAGTGAATCACAAAGATGCCTCAAGTGCATGAAATCAAAGATATGCACTGGACTGATAGAGAAGGAATGATGGGTTACCGAGACAGATGAAGAGTGAGAGGTTTTTCACTTAGACAAATGAGTCTGCCACCTTGACAAACCGATTAAGAGGAGAACTAGACAAATGGTGAAGAAGGCAAAAGGTTGAGTAGTTGCAGACATAAGATGTTCCTAGAATGTAGATGAAGTTTGGTGCCACTAGTGTGTATGGTATTTTACCAGTATACATGTAGAAGATACTACCGGTATAAAGGTTAATAGGTAAGCTAGAAAAGTGCAGATGTAGAAGGCTCCCATTTGTTGAAGATGTGTATAACGTAGGTTGGATGTTGTGATGACAAGTGAAGGTGTTCCACCGGAAGAGAAGTGCAAGGCTGAAAATAGACTGGTAAGGATAAAACTAACAGGGTTTGTAAATCAGTAGATGAACCCGATTGTGTGAATGTTGGTGATCCCATCTGAACTGAGATATAGGTCTATCTAAGGTGGATATAGACTATGATTCCACATGAAGTTGATGTCGAAAGTATGCAAAAGGTCAGTGAAGTGTCTGATGACGAGGTAGATGGTGGTGGGTCGACATTAATGTCGACTAAGGATATCATGGGATATGTTGTAGTGATTTACAGCTTGATGAAGATTGAAGATCTGCATGATTCTATGACCAAGGAAGGATATCCAGTTGCAGATCTGACCTAGAGAAGGAAACCAAAGGATCATTCAATATGATTTTAAAAAGTAGGTTGAGGAACAAAGCCATGTTTGATAAACATATTAAACATGTATTGGAAGCCGCGAGATTGGTGGAGATTGATTGAACGGTGCAGGCGGTCGATCTCTAAAAGGAAATGTGATAGGATTTGGTTTTCCTTGAGGTTTGATGAAGAAACCCTAGAATTCCATAAGTTTGAATCTCATTTTTGTGAGAAAGCAATAGTATAAACATGTAGATCGAAGACTAGATTTATGTCACTATTGGATGAGAGAGTGAAGAAATGAAATGAATCATTTAGTCAAGTTCTCAACAACGATCAAAGAAGAGAATGAGTGTGTGAGTGAGAATCAAGTTGAAGAGTTCAACCGACGAGAGTGAGGTAATTGGTGGAAGGGTTTAGCATAGGTTTACTTGGTAAGGCCAGAGCAACTGATAAACTACAAGACTGTAGCACTGAAGACAATCGGTAGTGGTAGAGTGAGCAGTGAGGGGTAAAGAGTGAGTGCTTCAAGAGATCCAGTAGGCAGGAAACAGAGTAGGGATAAATTGGAAAGCAGAGAAATTGGCAACAAGAGTTTAGTCTGACAATTGATCTGAAAAGAAGAACTAGTGTGTAAGAAGGAGTAGATGAGAAGAAGAGAGGAGAGGACTGAGAACCGATAGAAAGTAGAGTAAAGGGTAACCGATAGAGAAGAGTAAACCGGTAGAGAGATTATTCATAAGTGGTCACAGAACTCATTTGTAACTGGGCTATCACTTTTGTATTGATTTGATGTTATTATTTGTGATCATTGAGTTGGAGCTCAGTGTAGGAGTTGGTGTTCCTTTGGGTTGTAGCCCATAAATCAGTTAGGGGTTGATGCTCCTTGGGTTGGTGCCCTAAACTATCAGGGGTTGGTGCTCCTTGGGTTCATGCCCTAAATATTGTAATCAGATTTTCATTGTGAGGCTGGATTGGAGCAGAAGGTCTCAACAACATTGCTCACTAAGGTTTTTCCCCATTGTGGATTTTCCTCATATAACCAGTGTTATGTGATGTGCCCCTTTTGTGTGGTTATATTGTGTTATCTTTCCTTATCTTACCAGTAGGTAAAATTGGTATAAGGAACTGGTACATGCACCTTAGGATAAAGAAACTAAAGTTTGGTAACCACTGATTCACCCTCCCTCTTAGTGGCATCTTATGTCCAAGACTAACTCCTATATTCAATAGTGAAAAACCTAATGCTATAGGAAACTCTATATTCACAATCTTGTACATTTGGACTCTTTTGTTTGGATATATATTTATCATTGCTAATTTTTTCATTTCTACACACTCACTTCACTCTTCAACGTGTTCTTCCTATCTTTAGTAAGTTCTCATTATCTATAACTACAAAAAAGCTCTTGGATTATTAAGCTATTTTGAATTAATTTTCAAAGTTAAAATTTGACATTGGAAAAGAAAATTGTGAGTTTTGATTCACGTTTGGCCTCTTATTTATATGCAATTGTCTTCCTTATATAATGGTGTTTGACAAATATAATATATATATAATGATATACTAGTGCCTCAAATATCCTTCTATATGTTAACCTCAAAACATCATTACTTTTCAAATACCATAGTAGATCTAGTTTCAAAGTAACTATGTAATTAAAGTCACCCATCACAACTATATTACATGGTGTGGGCTTACATAAACTCACTTGACTTATATGAGTGGAACCTACAATAGATAAGAAGGTTACCTAATGGAAAAAATGAGTTGCAAAAATGTCTAGTGTTTGGATAGTTGGTTAACTTGCAACATTTAACAACTTTCAATGATTATGCAAAGTGTAGTTGGAAAAATCTTGGGACTATAGGTGGTTTGTGACCCCATTATCAATTATTACAAGGATTGAGATGTGATTTATCACAAGCTAAATCTACATAAAAAGTACAACAATTTTAAGTTAATTATTACAATTAAGATAGGTTACCTAAAATAGGATTGAAATATGAGGGAAAAAACTGAGCTTACGTGAATTCCACCATCATGCCCACACATACTAGTTATCTTGTATCTAGGAAAGTATTGTTTTTTAATAGATATTAACTTTTAACTATTAATATTTTTAAATCATTAAGGTTTTCTCAATGGTTTTAAGGTCATTCTAGATGGTACTACCACTAGAGTTTGTATGCACTATTTTTACATTGCTTTCCTTGCTTCCTCTATTGTTGTTGGCTTCTAAATGAGCATTAGGTTTCCATTACTTATTTACAAAGTGGTGATTTGATTAACAAAAATTCTAGTAACATGAAAAAAAATTGATCTATATTTCTCAAAAATATTGCTAGCTTACTTCATTTAGGAGAGGTATATGGAAGACTAACATTTAAGAAACCCTTTAACTCGAAAATCAAATAATTGTTTATAGCTCAACCTTTAACAAAATTATTCATGACTATATTGGTTCTACATTTTGTTTCTAGCTTCTATTTATAATAGAATGTTGATGTAATGAAATGATAGTAAATAAATACTCTAGTTTAACACCCTCTAAGGTTTGCATTTCTTTCATGCATTTTGGTTTTATGAGGAATATTGATACCCAACTTATAGTAGGTAATCTATGTTGTAGAAATATAGAGACCTCTCTTAGTGGATTGATATTAATACACTATTCATATATTTATTCTCTTAATTAATTAATTTTCTTAATGAAGAGTTATTCCTAATTATCTTTGATTTTTGATTCTTTGCATCGATGACTTTTCCTCACATGCGCAATCCCGTGGTTGTGTATTGTGCGTGGATTGAACGCTTAGGCGTTTATTTATTTTGAGAGTTCTTTCATTATATACGACGCATAAAGGTTATGCTTATGCTTTTTAGATTTCTTCTACAGCATATCAGGCGTTTCAAGCCCTTGGATTTTCTTGTCGGACGATAAACGTTTCTCATAAGACTTGCAACGAGTAGCAAATTTGTGCGTACAACCGACTGAAAACGCAAGTGATCTTTATTTAAATTAATCACCCTTCATTGTTATTACTTGTAGATACCCTAAATAACAGAGTCAAATATAATTGCACCGAAGAAACCTCCAACAAATTTACAAGAAAATCACTTCCTGGCTTTATTCGAAACAAAGAAATGCATTTGGATGGAGAATAAGTTGGTCTGCACGCATAATACAGTAAATAGTTCTTACTATCCTAAAAAGAGACGAATATTGATCATAACTATAGGCTAAAAACATATAAGGGTACTTGTCAAGTTACATGGAAATTATGCTTCACGCTGAAAAGTAAAATGAAGTTAATCACCAAGCCACTCCAAACTAAAGTGTGTCTCAACAATTTCAACCCTTAGCTCTGGAATAGAAATGTTCTTTGCCCGCAACCATTGTTTCCCAATCTTCTCATCACAAATAACAAGATTGAGGGAAGTCAGTTCACAAACAGCTCTTGGTAAGCTCATCAAACGAGAACAGTCTCTCATATAAAAATCTGTCAGTTTCTTTAGTTGCCCAATCTCCTCTGGAAGTCCTCTTAGCCCCTCACACGATGAAATGTCTAGACATTCCAACCGTTCGAGTTTTCCAATTGATGCTGGAAGCTCTTTTAGGCCTGGTAAAGCTGATAACCTTAACATTCTCAGAGAGTTCATATTTCCAAGGTCATCAGGTAACATCTTAAGCAGATGACAGTTGCTAATAGACCACATCTGAGCAGAGGGCATATAACAGAAACTAAGGGGTACCTCTTCCAAGCTGCTGCAGTGATCAAGGTTAAAATCTCGCAGCTTGATACTGTTGAATGTGGATACATATTCAAACCCCTCGCATAAGCTTAAACATAGCTTCTCTAAGCTGGATATTTCTTTGCTTTGTTTTAGAACAGGGGATGCAATCAACCTCTGCAAGCGGACACTCTTGAGTTGAGTTAGTGAAGACAGCACATCTAGACCTTTTATTGTTGCCCTCTTTGTCCCATAATTGAATACCATGAGAAATTTTAGCTTTTTCATAGACTTCAGAAATGGAGGAAGAAAGTACTCATTTGAAGTAAAGAATAGCAAGAGAGCCTCTGTCTCAGGAAAATTCAACTGAAACCAGTGCTTAGCCTCCATAGGACCTACATGAATAAATCAGAAAGGAAATTGAATTAGATCATTATACATGATGGTTATGAATGCTAGTTTTATGGGTTTAATTTTCGTCATTTAGATGTTGATTCCAGAAAAGATGTAAGTCGAAATTAGTGCTCAATGTTACATTATGATAGCATAAATAGCTTCAGGAATCAATTGTCTGAGTTTATTTGCTTGACATTTCAGATCATATTCCATGATCTATTCGTGTTTCTCTTGTTCTGTTTTCTCTCGATGATGGATCATAGAGTGAAATGTCGAGCAAATAAACTCACACAATTGATTCCTGAAGCTATGTATGCTAACACTCTGAACTGTGGAAATCATATATCTACAAGTTGCACTATGATTTCTGAACAGCAATGTTTCATAATCCTTATAATGAAATAGTATGATAAAAGCAATACATCTCAAATTTTGAATAGCTGGCATAGCCAATTTAATCTACACCTAACAAGTGACTAGAATATCAAAATCTTATTACTACAATTTTTTAGAGGGAAATAACTTAGATTATATATATGTTGGTATCTCTATGTTTATATAGCGAATCAGAACAATTTGATTAAGCATACCTATAAATCAGATCCAACTGATTTGAATAAGCATACATATAAACGGGATCTAATCTGTCAAAACCATTCAGAAATTAAACCTATCCTTAACATAGACTAGTTTGAGTAAGCATACATATAAATGGGATTTAGTCTGTCAAAGCCATTCACAGACTAAACCTATCCCGAGTACTGATGACTAAGTTGTGGAAAATTTTGGAAATAAATTAGGAAGAGAGTTTTGGAATATCCTACCTGTCTGAATGGACAGCAGTTGAACATCACATGCTCTATGATTAAGCATCTCCCACTTTTCTGGCAAGCTAGCCTCTTTCCTAGGCATCAAAAACCTCTTCCTGTGGTCTCCACCGTCTTGGCTGCCCAAATGGAGGGCCAATTCTCGCATTACACCATGTTGAGAAAAGTACAGCTCCGAGGCACTTCCATATGAGATTGCTACTCTGCTCCTGATAAGTCGTACTACGTCAACTTATAGATTAAAAATGAGACAAAAACACCCAACATGTAAAAGGAAAGATAATTACCATGGATTTCCAGTCAAATTCAACAGGTTTCTGCTTGCAAAATCTGATAAAATGGAAAAAGCGTTATGCCACTGTAGGTTCCTGACATAAACCCATATGTCCAAAAGTGCATCAGCGCTAATTTTCCTTTCCTCTGGAAATAAACCCAAGTCTAGGAAGCATTCCCTGGCTACATCATCTAAGGAATCGATGCTGATCTCCAACAATTTAATTAGCCCTTTCTTGTGATAATCTGATATGGATTCTCCTCTGGAAATCTGATCCTTTGCTCTCTCCCAAACGTCATGTGGTTCCCCACGCAAACAGCTTCCGATCACCTTTAGAGCAAGTGGCAGGCCGCCACATTCTGCTTGCACCTGCGGTTTGAAGGAATTAAAATTTGTTATATAGATCAAACATAACTTCAAAATTATTTAGAATTCTATTTTTTTTTTTTACCAATAACACAATAGATCTAACTATTCTTTACTCGGAAAAAGAAAATTTTAAAACTAATTATTCACTGTGCCCATCCTACTTAATTAATTACTAACTGTTTTCATCCTACTTAATCATTCCATATATTACTAAAGCCCAGTGTCCAGCATCTGTCGATAAAATCAAATTCCCCTCAAAAAATCGCTTGAAATTAGAAACTATCCTATAACTCTCTATATTTCTCAAATATACAATAATTATTTCATGAGACTTTCCTTGACTTATCAATTATTCTTCTCGCTAAAGTCATCTTACCTTTCTCTTCCACCATTCATAATCTTTAGGGTGGCAGACAAGAGAGACATTAACTTATGCCTTACGAAGCACGACAAAGTGCTTCAAGAGCAATTTTATACGGGAAAAGACAGGTTCGAAACTTGTTCTACGCTACAATTATTGTCCACAAATTGTTGTACAATATTCGTTCTTTAGTATGTATATCTGTCTCAGAAAGCTCAGCAGGAGAGATGTCTCATTCAATACTTGCTGTACCAAATTATGAAATTCCCAGCTAAACAAATAAAAATGGTTAAGAGTTGGCCATTGCATTACCGATTTACAGAGCTGTAATGTAGTAAGAAAAGTAAATATGTAATAGTTATATTGGTCAAATATTACATAGGATGATTTAAACCAAAAAAATATAAACATAGAGTTCTGAGTCAACTATTTATGTGTATCTATCGATCATCCAATACTGCCTTTCTACCAGAAAATAACAAGGAAAGAAAGCTCAAGGAAAATGGCATGAAGAGATTATCAATAATGTTCTTAATAATTGTGTATCAAGAAGTAGTAAATGTGGTAGAAAATTTATAATATAATTTTTTTAATGATTTTTAATCTTTTAAGATATATAATTGAGTAATTAAATTAAAAATTATAAATACTAGAGTTTCGGCCCTAGCTAGTTCGGTTGTGGATAGCAATTTAAGGCGTGGGTATGCTCCCAATGGTCTTGAATTCCAATACTTTTTGAATAAAACAAACAAGTTTTTTCATTGATATTAAATGTAGTTCTAATTAATTTAATTTAAAGTTATGATAAATTATGTAGCAAAAATTAGACATATTGTTCACTATTTTTTATTTTTATGATGGATTATTCACACTCTTCAACTAAGAGCCAGCAACCTGGAGATTGTTCACTATTTTGAATATAAATTATAAATTATAATCCAAAATCACAAATATTTGAATTTACAAAATAAAAAGTTAAATTAGTTGAATCCATGTGTATAAATGGGTCATAGCATATCCATGAGTAAAATGTTAGTTTTTCTTACCTTGCTTCTCCATTCCAAAGACAACAGTTTTATGCTCTGTGTATTCTGAGTTACTTTCCATACATTTCAAATAATAAATATTACAGTATTACAGAATAAAAGCAATTAGTAGAACATAAAAAGGATACCTCCTTTACTAGATTTGCGTCTATAGTGCTTGGAATTGATGTCCGTCCAAAGGCCCAGAAGCAGAAAAGTGACAGAGCATCCTCTTTGCACAACAATGGCAACTGATACAGTCTAGTAGTCTGGGTTGTGGGGATATTAGAACGGTCTCTGGTTGTTACAACAGTTTTGTATCCCGGCCCTTCGAATAGCAAATTTTCCAAATGTATTCTAGACCAAACATCATCCAAAATTACCAGAGTTGACTTGGGTTGTCTCAAAATCAATTGCTGCAGCTGCTTGTGTCCATCTTCCAAATTCTGAAATTCTTGTTTCTTCCTTCCACCAATCTTCTCCCACATAGTCTCTAAAATTCCTATCAGGTTTGGTGACTGTGACACGGTGATGAAAACCACATTTTCGTGGAAGTATTCTGCCATCCATGAAAACATAAATTTGATTTAGACTAAGTAAATTAGCACAAAACATCAGATGTAATAAAACCTAAACCAGAGTACCATAGGGACAGGTATAATAGAGATGAGAAGTATACCTTTGATTTGAGGATCATTGCAGAGACCCAATGCCAGAGAAGTTTTCCCCCCGCCCCCCATCGATTGCGCGCCAACGACTGACACGTCTTTGTCTAACAACATTCCCCGCAAGTCTCCAATACATTTCTCCAACCCCACGTAAAACTGAGATTTCCCAAGAACACCATATGCACAATCGTCCACGATTTCAGAACTGTCAATGGAACGAACTAAAGCCATTTCTGCAATTTGAAACTTTGAAACAGCGTGGTCTAAGCTTCTTTCTTCTTACTAAATTTCATATGTCTCTTGTCATTCTAAGGCTATTAGACAGTGCCTTTTTATAACTTCTGAGATGCATCATGAAACAACCGAGTTGGATTCCAGAAATTTATAGTGAAACAACCGAGTTGGGCTTAAGAATCAAATTCTAAAAGGCCATGATTTTGCTCCTCGAATCAAATTACAGTCACAACTATTTAGGCATCTCTTGACTTGAGAGGACTTAATGGAGCACTCTGTTGCACCGCGGAACACTCCTGTTAGCATAATCGCAAGTTCTATGTAAGAGGGCTTCCTCTTGATGGAAAATAATTGTAAGGAATAATATTTTGTTATTCCAAGTTGGTGGGTTTGTTTAGTCAAGTTGGTTAATATGTGCTGCTAGGAAGGTCACTTTTGTAAGAGGTTGTTTCATTTAATATATTGTTAGAGAAAACTTATTTGTGTAAATTTTACAAAGTGCAGAGAATCCATAGCGAAAGACTCAATTTTCTAACCTTTTGCATAGGTACTTATTTCAAAATATATAATGTCAATGTGTGTTTCAAATTTTTAAATATCTTCATTGTTCTTATTTTTATTTATTTTATTTATTGTAATTAATAATTTTATGGTATAATTTTACATCTATGTCAATTTGTATTTAATTTGATCAAATGATTTAGTAAAATTGCATATAGATAAATGACACAATCTTGTTTGTAGTTGCGATTCTTTACTCAATCCTTCATGCATCATCTCTTACATATATTTCTACATATTCAATCATATATAATCTACATCTAAATATAGGTTTCTATGCATTTGACATTGATTAATACTATTGTTTGCCTCAATTAGTACATTATTTTTGCATCTTGATTTGTCTCAAGCCAATTTTGCAACATTTAGATTGGAGGGTGAGAATCCCGATAATTCTTCTAAAAAAATATTTTTATTCACAATAATTTTTAAAATAAAAAAGACAATTGCTCTTATAATAAAATTCTAATTCTTATTTTTCAATTTTAATTTAGAGGATTTTGGATTGACTAAGTTATTGTTGCCTCACTAAACTCCAAAGATGCAAGATTTTAGGAGAGAAAAAGTAAAAGTGAGAAATGGGATGAATGATTGAAATATGTGTTCAACCATTATACTAATTATAGGAAAAAATAAGTGACTAGCTTTATAAGTACTCATGGACTTATACAAGAGATGGTGATCAAGTAAGATTTTGAGTAAAAGATTAACTCCACAATAATGATGGCCTCTTAGCAACAGATAAGACTCTTGGGTTTTTTTGTTTGAAATAATCTCAACTACCCCACACCAACCTATCACTTTTGTATCTTCCATTCTACAATGAATCCCAATATTAAATACTAACAGTAAAAACAAAGCTTCATAAGGATTTGACTAGATCTCTCCTCTGTCACATCTGCAATCTAAAAAACATTATTTTATATGTGAAATTCTTGAAGTTACATGTGATCTAGTCTAGAAAGATCTAAGACCTTCATAAAAAAGAGGCACTTGTAATTGTATTGGGATGAATAAAAACTTTGTCTTTCTCTTGTTCTACTCTATTTTTCTCCTTGCTCTATTTTTGTGTTTTGTTCTATCCTATTTCTAATAGTGGTATCAGAGTCAATGGTACATGATCTAAAAGATCCAAGAGGATGGGAATATTTAAAGGGTGGAAAGTTAAAAAGAGTTATAGGAGTCTAAACTAGAGGATGGAGCAGGTTTGGCAAGATTCTGAGTGCCATAATGGATATAGCTGCTAAAGACCAGGATCAAAAAGAAGTCATAACTCTTGCTACCATTTTGAAATAATAGGCAAAGAGAAGAGACTACATCAAAGATACAAAAGTTTGTTGTGAAGAGAAAATGAAAAAGGCAAGAGAAGTCCAATGTGGAAGTGTTTGTAGTTGTTAAAAGAGATGGATGGTCCAAAAGATGCCACTAAATGTAGCATTTGGTATTAAATGATACTCAATCTTGTTTGTACTAACACATTATTTTCATTCCCTAATGTGGCATCTGATTTCACACTCTCATCCAAATTTCAAGCCATTTGTGAGATATAATCAAATAATTGCAAAAACCCTAATTTGCACCCAAATTAAAATCATAGAAAACCTACCCCTTGTATAATTCTGATATCTTTCTAGAAATGTAAGAAAATCTAAAAAATTCGCTAATTTGCTCTCAAAATTAATTTTTAATGAAAAATCACAAAAAATACAAATGCACTTCAAAATATTTGAATTTGAAACTATATAGTCTTGATACCATTTCCAACCTGAAAAAAAAAATCATACAAATTTTTTTAGCTGTTTGTGAGATCCAATCAAATCATTGCAAAACCCTAATTTTCAAAGATCTGATTTTTCATGAATTACTTTACACCCAAATTAAAATCACAAAAAATAGAAGCCCTATAGAATTCTCGAAGATTTCCAACAATATAAAAAAATCTAAAAAATTTGCTAATTTGCTCCCAAAATTATATTTTTTATAAAAAATCATAAAAAATTGAAATATGCTCCAAAAAATCTAAATTCCACCTCCAGTTAGGAGAAGTGCTTTCATTAGGTGATTATTGAAATCCTCTTCATCAAACAGGGAATAAATGATATTATTAATACCTTCACTGAGACCCTAATTCCTAACAAAACTAATAAGCTCCTTAGAATGACCCAAAAATTGACTGAAGATGTTAAAGTCATGAAAACAAAGCATGAATCCAGAATTGCCAATTTGGAGAAAGAATTGGAAGACCTTAAGGGAAGTCTCAGGAATTTGGTTGAGATTAGTAAACATGAAATGAATAATATTGTTGAAGGCCTTAAAAATTTGAATGAGAAAATAATAATCCATAAAACTCAACCGATCAACAATATTCTGAAATCTGCTACTAGATCTAAAAGAAAAAATATGGATACTAATCCACAAGAATCAGAGGTGCAGGTTTCTACCAGCCCATCTACTAGGACTAGGAGAAGGAACTAAGAGAAAATTACCACAAGGGGCATCATGGAGGAGCTGGAAGACATCAATAACAACTTTATTGAGAAAATATTTGTGCTTTTGGGAGCTCTTATTTAGCTTTATGCTGGATTGCCTAAGGTTTTTGTGTAGTATTTTAGTTGGGCTCTGTAGGGTTTTACCATTGTTTCTTTTACTATTTGGTTGTTGCTTTTGGACTTTCTCACTGTATTTTTTCTTTTTTGTACTTGGATTTGGGTTTTGGGTCCTTGTAAAACCTATTTTATCTTAATCAAAAACATATTTCAAAAGTCTTTTCCCTACTTGCCAATGTGAAACATTTGGAGACTCCAAGAACCCTGAAATGAGGCTAGCTGTAAATGTTATGTATAGCCTTGTGGTTGTTAAATACATGAGACTAACAACAAGGTTTTAATATAAATTTGGATTTACATTGGATCCTTTATCATCCTTACTCAATTTCAGACCTGTTGCAATGAGTGTTGGAGCTGCTTTGTAGTTTGTCATATTGAACCTTTTCAAAATATCATTTTCATACTTAGTTTATAAGATAAATATACCTTTATTATTTTGACTTACTTCAATACCAATAAAGTATCTCATTAAACCTAGATTAGTCATGTCAATTTACTTTTTCATAGCTAACTTGAACATGTTAGTTGATAGATCACATTTGAATATCAAGTCATCAAGATATTAGTATACAATTATGAGCTCACCTTGCTCATTTATCTTGGTGCATAGAGTAGGCTCATTGTTGCACCTATTAAAGCAATTTTGAAAAAGATAAAGAATCAACACTACTATACCATCCTCTTGGGGCTTTTTTAAGTCCATTAATTGCCTTCTTGAGCTTGTACACCTTATTTTCATGGCGCAATCTTATACTAAGGTGGTTGCTCCACATAGAACTCTTCTTCTAAAAAGTCATTCAAGAAAGCTAATTTCACATCCATTTGATATACTACCCATTTATTCTAAGTTGCTATCGCTAATTTTGTCCTTACAGTGTCTAAATGAGCTATTGGTGCAAATATCTCATTGTATTCTACCTTCGGTTGTTGTGAATAACCTTTTTCTACAAGCCTTACCTTGTATCTTTTCACATCAACATTTGCACTCAATTTTGTCTTGTAAACCCACTTCTGTCATATCAATTCTTTTCCCTATCTAAGATTTACTAACTCCCATGTTTGATTATTTTCTATAGCAAATATTTCTTCATCCATTGTATGCACCCATTTTTCTTCCTTAATAACATCTTAAAAATGAATTAGATCAAGTCTATATGTGAATATAAGACAAAAAGAGAAATCAGACCCACATTATTTTTGCCTTCATTTTGCTCATAATTCTCTCCTAAACTTCTAATTTTTTGTCTTCTCAAACTTGCTAGTGTGGGGTTTGACATGTCACTTGAACTTGTAGAATGTGGACTTGATGGTCTAGCACCAATAGTACCAATTGAACATGGTGTTTGCCACACATTTGATCGAATATTTTCTTGAGTGTGTGGGGTTGTCCTTGCACTAGATGAAGGTATCTTTTGACCACTTTTTTCACATTGGTTGGCTGTGGAAGAAATCACTTTGGGAGGAGTACTTGCTAGTATAAAATCTTTATTTTCTTCTTGTGGTAAGTTGGCTATAATATTGATTTTTTTATCCAGACTTCCATCCCATTCTTCATCTTCTATGATTTGCACATCTCTGTTGATTATAACCTTTTTGTTGATTAGATTGTATAACTTGTATGCCTCGATTTAATCACTATATCTCACAAATTTTTATTTTTATTCCTTGTTGTCCAAATTTCTTCTCAATTCATTGGGCACATGTGCATATGCCACACATATAAATACTCTCATGTGAGAAACATTATGTTTTCTTCCACTCTATGCTTTTTTTGGAATCGTGTTCTTTACTCTTTGATGGACATCTATTAATAATATAAATTGCACATGGTACAGCTTCAGCCTAATATTCATTTGGCAAATGTTATCATTTCAACATGCTTCTTTTCATTTCCATGATGCTTCTATTTTTCTTTAATCTACACCATTTTTTTGAGGGGTATACCTTGTAGTGAATTATTTGTGGATACCATAATCTTTGCAAAATCTTATGAAATCATTTAAATGTATTCACCACCTCTATATGTTCTTAATTCTCTTATGTGATGCCCACTTTTCTTCTCAACAAGACCCTTGAATTGATGAAAATAATCAAACACCTCATACTTATATTTTATAAAGTAGAGCCATATCTTACTTGTGAACTCATCAATGAATGTCAAGGAGTAGTAGCTTCCACTAGTTGAGGATGATTTCATTGGTCAACACAAATCTGAATGAGCAATCTCCAAAGGTTTGTTTGCCCTTATTAACTTTCTTTCTAGAAATATTTTTATGTTTCTTACCCAAAATGCAACCTTCACATATTCTATATGTTTTTTCTATTAGTGGAAACCCCTTCACCATTTTGTTATGCAATAGATTTAAGCTTCCAAATTTTAAATGTCCAAATCTTAGGTGCCATAACCAATTTTCATCCTTACTTTTATCTTGAAATATTACTTGGTTGACTATTGTAGTTTTCTCTTCATTCTCTTGTAAGTTTGTTGAAGGGTTTGCTTGAGCCAATTTTACCTTCAAATATAGTTTTACCCTTAGGAAAATTGTGCTATTGCTTGTCATTTGGACCTTTGCAATAAGCTGAATACTTGAAAATTTATCTAGGATTATGCATTCTCCATTTTCTAAAAAGACCCTATACCCCTTTTGAATGAGCTACCCTACACTCATTAAGCTATGCTTTAAGCGAGGAATAAAATACATGTTTGAAATAAACTTTTTTTTTCCCTTTTTGGTTACAATGTTGAGACTTCATTTTCCCATTACTAACACTTTGCTTGAGCCAATTATACCTTCAAATATAGTTTCATCCTTAGAAAAAATGTTCTATTGCTTGTCATTTGGACCTTTGCAATAAGCTAAATACTTGAAAATTTATCTAGGATTATGCATTCTCCATTTTTTAAAAAGACCCTATACCCCTTTTGAATGAGCTACCCTATACTCATTAAGCTATGCTTTAAGGGAGGAACAAAATACACATCTGAAATAAAATTTTTCTCCCCCTTTTTGGTTAGAATGTTGAGACTTCATTTTCCCATTACTAACACATTGTTTTCATTCCCCAATGTGGCATTTGATTTCACACTCTCATCCAAACTAGAAAATATTTCTAAGTTCCCACTCTTATCATTGTTTCAACTTGAGTCTAAAAACCATGTCTTTCTTAATTTATTGTGAAACATTACAAGCTATGAACTTGTTGCCTTGATTTTGTTTTTCTTTGGTAAAATTTGCACTTTGTTTTTTAGAATCATATTTTTTTTTTTTACATTCATTTAAATAATGCCCATAATTCATGCAATAGTAACATTAAATTTGATACTTTTCATACCTTTGTCTTTACGACTGATTTTGGTTTGGGATATGACTTGGATTTTGACTGCCCCATCTTCTAGTCAAGATTGATGGGATACTTATTCCATCTCTATATTAGATTTTTCCTGTACCTTTGAAATTTGATCTTCCCTTTCCTCTACCATGGTTGATTGATACTTGTGTCTTGAAATCATGCTCCAAATTTGAATTTTCTAACCTATTTAGCTTATGCTCATGAGAAATAAGTGATGTATGTAGCTCATCAAATGAAAATCAATTCCCACAAATCTTGAGAGAAAATCAATTCCTTCATTATGATTATCCAGTAGTCATATTTTTTCTCATTTTACTATGGAATCTATGGATTTGTCAAACTTGTGCTTCGAGCTACTATGGTTGCCTAGAAATAACTTGCTTCAAAAACCCTTTAAACTCCTTAAAAAAACTTTTCTGGAATACTTCACTCAGTAACCTTCATCTCTAATAACACTAATAGTCAAACATAGGGGATTAAAGAATCTAAAAAAGAGAAATAAAATAGAGATAAAACATAAATGGCATACATTTATATATATCTTAGATAATACAAAGTGCTTGATTGCACAAAACATAATAAAGAAGTTGCAGCACACTGATTATACATCCATATGAGATACATAAACAAAAAGCCCTATTCTGTTTTGAAATCTTGTTTTTGATTAAGATAAATGGGTTTTACAGGGACCCGAAACCCAAATCCAACAAAAAATAAAACATAGTAAATAGAGACTAACCAGATACTAACTAGATACAAAAAT
This sequence comes from Cryptomeria japonica, assembly GCF_030272615.1. Lineage (NCBI taxonomy): Eukaryota > Viridiplantae > Streptophyta > Pinopsida > Cupressales > Cupressaceae > Cryptomeria > Cryptomeria japonica. The sequence goes on from NW_026729133.1 coordinate 87,892, forward strand.
AGAGGATTCACCCCAAAACAAGAACCACAAAAAACATAACTAAACAAGATACAACAACATAAATAACTAAGATAGAGCTTTCATAAGCTCTGCATTTTTCTGGATCACTTTTTTATTAATCTCTTGGAGTTCCACCATAATAAACCTCAAACTACTAGTAACTTGATGTTTTCTCCTGGTCCTGGTACATGGTCCCATGGATGCCCACACCTCTTGGTTCAGCTTACTCAAGTTGATATTTGGGGGTGTCTCTGGTCTTGCCATTTGCTTCTTCTACAAAGCAATTTCTTCATTGACTCTCTTAAGACACTTGGCATTGTTGTACATCGCTTCCTTGCCGACTTCCACTAAACCTTTTAGTTTACTCTTCAGTTTCTCTTTCTCTTTCTCCATCCTATCAATTTTTGCCTCATGCTCATTCTTAATGATCTTAAAATATTACGCAATTGGTTGGGATAACTTTAGGAGTTCATCAGTCTTATCTGGAGGAGGAATCTCAGTGAAAGTGCCAAGGAGATCTTTAATCCCTTGTTTCAAAATATGGATTTCCCCAGAAAATGATCAGAAACACTTTTCCTAATACAACAATGATTTCCTGAGAAGCATATCAATGTATCCTTTTCATCATATTTGGTCTCATTGGGGTCCACATTGATGGGGATGTCGAGTTTTATTTCATTATCATCCTTGTCAAGATTCATTGCCTTATTTCCAGTGTTTTGTTTCTTCAGATTTTGAAGGCCCAAAATGTGGGTTTCCGAAACAGGGGTTTTCTTTTTAGTCGTCCATCTAGGAGGGTTTTTTCTTTTGCTACTAGCACCAGGAGTCTTTTTTAGGGAACCCTCATCCTCAAAGGGTTTATAATCTGAGTCATCTAACACCTGGACATCATTCCAATCCATAGCTTTCCCATCCTCAGTATCCTCAAACTTCATATCTGATATATCATGCACCTCCTGGCTGGCTAAAGACTTATGGTTTACCTGAACAGGGGAGGGTTTAACCTCATGGGCCTTTGCAAACTCCATGATCAAAATAATTAAACCTTCATGAAGAATCAAGTTATCCTTATTCTTAGCATGTTTACTAATAGATAGCTCTAGGGAAGATAACAAGTAAAACATAATAGAAATTATTTTGTCATGTCTAAAATGGTTCAGAATTGTGAAATGGTAATAGGAAATAATAGCAAAGAGACCATTGAGGGTAATGTACCTCATAATGAATTTTTTCATGTCCACCCAGAGACTCTGAAGTTCTTCTTAACCATCATTAATGATCGAGTGATGAGAGATTTTCGGCCTCCTTACTTGCCAACTCACACAATTGGAATGGAAAGGAATCCCCTTCTTGCCACCACATTCTATCATCTCTAATCACACCTAGATTAGTGACGTGGTTAGTCAGCCTATTACCCTCCCTCAAAACATGTGATATTTTAATATCCTCAAATTTGTTCATCATTTCAAAGAACTCTTGCATTAAATGGTTGATCATCCATCTAGGTGAATAATTTTTGTTCAAACAGTTTATTATATTTAACGAATCACTCTCCAACCATGCCTTCTTAAATTTGTTCTGAAATCTTGTTGTTGCTGCAACATCAATACAATTTTTTTGCTCTTTTTTGTGAGACCCCAACACACAAGATTGCCCCCATTCTTTTAGAAAGCACTATGTTTTCTACCTATTGTGTTACAATTGTATATAACTTTTGGACTCTTTTTCATGTATGTGCCTAGCTAAGAGGGGAACACAAAAATAAAATTGCATTTAATTTTGCATTTATATCTACATCGAATGAGTATCAAATAAGTAAATTTGTAATATAATTTTTTCTAAGTCTATCCTATTTGTAACAATTTTGTAAATGTGATGAGTTGGAGATATTAAAATTTGACATACTTGAAATGATGGACAAAATGGTTTTTGATGAGAAGAGGAGGAATTATATGAAGGTTATTAATAATGGTAGTTGGGATTAGTTTCAAAAATTCCCAAAAGTTCATTATGACAAATTTTCCTGTTCTTGGAAAATAATCCCAAGTCTAAGAAACCATCCTTGGCTATAGCATCTAAGCATTCAGTATTGATCTATGACATTGTAATTAGACATTTTCTATCATAATCCAATTTATATTTTCTTCTAGGAATCTTTTTATTTCCCTCATCGAAGTATTGTGTGATTCGCCATGTGTAGAGCTCACAGTCACCAAAATTATTTATTAAAGTAGTTGTGAACGACCAATTTGAAGCTTAGCTCTATGTATTCACCAGTGCCTTATTCTATAGTGTTTTTTTTCTATGATTTCTTTTCTTTCGGACACTAATAGAAGTGTCTTCTTTATATAAAAAACTAGACATGAGATATAGTAAACGTAGTTTTAATAAAATTAGAATTCTCAGCATATACGTGCATCCAAATTTCCCTTGTTATCATAGTAAATTTAATTACAAGACCTGTTCAATTCAGACACATAGGTTGACTTTTTACGATGTCCCTTTTGAAGAGTTGAAAAATTGGTAAACACATAATACAACAATCAAAATACAACTTTGACTTTATTTATAACTAGTGGTTGGACCTAAGGAAGGTCCAATTTGTACTGCCGATAGCAATTAGACCTGATGCTGTTATCTCTTGGTTCTTTTCCCTTCGAAGATAAAAAATTCTGGAGTATGAACATTCACAGAAGTGGCTAATAAATAAAACTTGATGACTAAATTTGTAGCTATCGACAAATAAGTGCAAGGTGTTAAAGCATAAATCCAGTATTGTCCATTATGAAATGTTATCATGCGAACAAACTGTTATTTGATCTAAGACAACAAGTTAATTTTTCATATAAAGAAAGCTAATACAGGTTGAAATCTTATGATAGAGAGGACAAATCCCCAGAACCAGCCCTTACTGTCTTGTACCCACACTACTAATGTTACTGCTAGTAATGAACCCACAGACATGCTGAACAAAAAATCAGTTGAAGAAATTTGGCTGTACCCCATGAATAGGCAAAGAGCCCTTAATGCCTCCAACACCAAGAGCCATGAGACACGGACCAGTGTAGAGAATTATAGCTTGTCCACCTTCCACCTACTTGCAAATCCTAGTTTAGGATGGATTTCCCATGTTAGATGCCGGAGGCTTTAGTGACGGAAATGTGCTCGTACTGTTAATAACACCAAACCCTGCATATTTCATAAACATAAAATTAGAATCTAAACAAGTCTGAATATTTCATGGATGTACAGTAAGAATGAAAATAAGCTACACAATTCTGGTGAAGCCTGAAGAGAAAGAACATAGAGAAATAGACTTACTAATAGCTCTATGACTCCATATAATTTTACATTTTCTTAAACTTTGTTAACATGCTGATCCAATATATTGATACTAAAAAATCACACAACCAAATTCAGAAACACCTAAATTATAGATCACAAATTCTACGTTTTTCTGAATATTTACAGAGAATGAAAGCTGCAGCAAGGATTCCGCTATGTTTGGAGTTATCCATAGGTTTATTTCTCCAGTCCATATATTCCTCTAGCTGGTGTGCTTCACCTCATTTAGTTTCCTCTATGATCCATTAGTTTTCATGGAGTAAATCATAATTTATACATCAATAAAATCAAAGAAATCTAGGCCTTCAAATCATGTTTCTAGAAAAGGAACAGACTATAGTTGAAGGACCTTTAAAGTTTCTCTATGTATAGGTGTTGGAATTTTGTGGGTATCCGATTTGATAAATAAAGGAAAAGATGTTGTATTCTTTACCATGTCATTGAACATTGATAAAAAATAAACATACATGCTAAACAAAAACCAGTCGAAGAAATTTGATCTCAGCTTTCTCTCTTTTACATCATTCTCATCGAATTTTTCTCCCCCCTGAACATGAAAAGAGGCCTTAATGCCTCCAACACCAAGAGTCGCGAGATACAGACTAGTGTAGAGAATTGTAGGGTTTATTGAAGGAAAATGTGCTTTATTGAAGGAAAATGTACTTGTACTGTTAATAAAACCCAACCCTGCATATTTCATTAACATAAAATCAGAATCTAAACAAGTCTGAATATTTTATGGATGTAGACTAAGAATGAAAATAAACTGCAAAATTCAAGAGAAGCCTTGAAGAGAAAGAACATAGAGAAGTGGACTTACTAAGAGCTCTACGACTGCAAATATTATTAAAAAAATGAAGAAGATCGATACTTATAATTTTACATTTTCTTAAAGTTTCTTAACATCCTGATCTAATATATTGATACTAAAAAATCACATAACCAAATTCAGAAACACCTAAATTATAAATTCTATTAAGACAAGTTTACTGCAAATGTTGTTGATGTCTAGTTATTGCTAAAGCTACCTCCAAACTATTTTGTTATAAAGTCAGCATTCTTATTTTGTTACTATTAATATCAAAAATATTAAGAACTATTACAAAATCAGATATCTAAAAAAATATCATCCTCACATTTTAAATTATTTTGTCCACCACTAAAAGATTTGATAAGCATCATTAACAGCAAAAGAAACTAATCAAAATACAACATTATCTTCTCAAATAGTAAGGAGATTAATGCAAGATGGATGAATTAAAAAGATACCTAGATGTAGTTAAATTAATGACCATAAAATAGTACATTATTTTGTTTCAGAGACATTTCACATCAACAAGCATAGAAGATCTATGTAAAGTTGGAGTAATTAGCTAGGAAATTGAATTTAGCAGGCATTTCTAGATTCAAGACATTTAGTTGATGCTGTGAAAGATAAGAAAAAATAAATAAATTATTTATCCGACACTATAGTCAAAAGTTAGCAATTGCATTCGGCTTGTTAAACATAGCCCATGGAACAACTATTAGATTTGTTTACAACCTTCAAGTATGTACTAATTGCTACTCTGCATCTAAATTCATCTCCAAGGTTGTTGCAAGAGAAATTATTCTCAAAGATGTGAATTGTTTATATATTTCAAACATTGACAATGTTCTTGTGGAGATAACTAGTGATGCTAAATGAAAGAATTTGAAAAATAGACTTGCACTATAATAATGCACACTATCATGTAATAATGAAGTGACAATGTCCATTGAAAAAATAACAAAAGGGAAATTATGTCAGATATATAGATTATAAAGTAACAATCTAAACTTTTATTCTCATGATGGCAACCATGAAACAGAGTATGAACACACATCGAAGTGTAAAGAAGATGGATTATGTAAGAAGAAAAATGTTGGTATAAATAAAGGAAAATAGTGTATGCATAGACAAAGCACGACTTCTGTTTGATAGAATGTATCATTTGCATATGTTCTATTCTTTATCGACAATGTTCTTGTGGAGATAACTAGTGATGCTAAATGAAAGAATCTAAAAAATAGACTTGCACTATAATAATGCACACTATCATGTAATAATGAAGTGACAATATCCATTGAAAAAATACAAAAAGGGAAATTATGTTAGATATATAGATTGTAAAGAAGAAATCTAAACTTTTATTCTCATGATGGCAGCCATGAAACAAGGTATGAACACGCATCGAAGTGTAAAGAAGGTGGATTATGTAAGAAGAAAAATGTTGGTATAAAGAAAGGAAAATAGTGGATGCATAGACAAAGCATGACTTCTATTTGATAGAATGCATCATTTGCATATGTTCTATTCTTTATCTGTACCCACTAGCCCCAATTCAAATGGTGAATGGGCTACTTCCATGGCTAAAAGAAGAGAAAGGTGGAAGTTACATAAAAGTAACACAACTATCTTATAAGGGTAACTGTTGGAGCATAATAAGGGAATTTGTTAGAATGTTTCTCTTGAAACCTTGAGAAATACATTTGGATAGAGATCAAAATACCTACCTTATGAATGAGGGATATGTCACACCATAAACGTTGAGTGAAATAGAATGCATAAGCAGATTTTATCATCAAACGGAAATTGTGGTTCATTCAAAGGTGATTTTTTAGATATAATCAAGCAAAGAATTACGTATTAATCTACAACATTGATCTACAAGCAAATTAATACGTAATAATTTTATAAGAGAATGTCTGATTAAAGTAAACCATGTAATCAGTTTCAGTATTAAGTTCAAGCTACTAGTATTAGTATAACTACAATTTCTCAAACCTAAATTCAAATATCTATGAGATGGAGATTACCAAAGATAAGTTCTATTAGATAAAACTAAGCTGCTTGCAAAATAAAATTGGTCACTTTAGGCTGAAGACAGGCTTCAGATACGAGTTGAACCTTTAGTTCAATGATTGAATGAAAACTGCAAAAGAAGATTTTTTTTTTAAATGGAAAATTTTTCAATATTTTAATACAGGATACAGATTCCTTCGGCTAGAAAAATAGGAATAGTTAAATCCAATGAATAAAGATAGATGCAAAGTACAATTAGGAGGAGAAGCTGTCCAAGTAAGAATTACATATTAAAAAAGCTCCAAGCATGGAGTAGAAATTATGTGCATAGGGGTTTTACATCGAGTGTGGATTATTGACTTTCAATATTGTCCAGTCTTTCATGAATACATTTAGTCTCAAACACTATTACTATCAGTTGTCTGAGAAGCGAGCACAAAGTAGAGCACATTCATGAAATCAGGGGTGAGTAATATACAATCCTATATAGTTTGAGGATATTTTAAGAGTGGATAATATTTCAATGTAAGAGGTAGCTGGAGAAAGAGTAGCCAAATAGACATTTATCACTTGTTGCTTACCAAAAATCCCACTATGCATGTGTTTATTTGAACTTGAACCAACACACTGTAGTGTTGCAAACTTTCAATTTTTAGTAAGGTACGTCAAGTCCAAAAATACAAAATAACATACAATAGTCTAACAACATTTCATGTGTAGATATATTCTAACCTATCGGAAAGTTCTACATTGATGAATGCAAATATTTGAATGAATATTTTATTGACCAAAACTGATGACACCTGCAAGATAAACAAACCCTGAGAAATATGCCCAAATATTATTGTTACTACAGGAGTTTTGCTATTTGGCTCAGCTAAAGCAGTGCACAATTATCTGAAAATGATTCATGAAGCATACCTTTTTTTAATCTAGACAGTTGTTGCAGTCAAGCTGCTTCCTTTTTCCTTAGTATCGTGTATGGATTGTTTTCCATTTTTGCATACCACTCATAGGAGGATGCCTGGTCAATCCGGAGGTCTTCTAAGGATTTCACTATGGAGACTATAGTAAATGTTAGACCTTGTCTTACTATTACACCGATATTGATGGTTTTCTTCTATAATGTTAAACCTTGAGCTTTATGTATGGTCATAGCCCATGCCATTTTTATTGGTAATTGGCTAAGGTTGCCTAGTGATACTGGTGTTATGGGTACAAGTTTGGGGTCGTTTGGGTGCCACTGGGGACCACTATAGTTATCAAATTTGACCATGATATACAATGGTATGTCAGGTGGCTTGGAATTAGAGCTATAAATTATTTCAATTATCTTACCAAGAGCTCCATTGACAAGTCTTGTTTGTGTCCATATGTTAGTTGTGAGCATTATTCACTGGCCTGGTGACATTAGGACTTGCTTATCAAGTTGTTCGTTGTCAGCATCAATAGTTGTTTTGCTTGTAGTTTTTATAGCTCTACTTATTGAAATTGGATGATTTAATTCCTTTAGTATTCATTTATTGTGAAGGGTTACCATATCATTAGTAGAAAAGAGGTGGATTGCACTATCAAATTGCTTATTCACAACTGGCGATAGTTGGTCTTTTATTCATGTCATCAAGTTTTGCCAATCTTCTTGGGTCGGGTGTGCACTACATATGTTTAGTAGTGTTTGGCAGAATTGTGATTGCTTTAGAGATTCCCCTTGCTGGCGAAACATCATTTTTAGGGTGATAATTGTTGTGAATTGGTTCCAAAGTGTTATGGCATTTGAATACGATGTGTATATTGGTTTATCCATTATAGGTAGTAGTTGGGCGAGGTCTCCAATGAAAATCATAGATACGCTCCAAAGTATGAATGTTTATGATGAGGGAAAGCTTCACGAAGTCGGCTATCTATTTTCAACAATAATTTCGGACCTATAAAGCTCATCTCATCAATGAGTATATATCTTATGTCCTTCAACTTTTCTTGGAACATTGTTAGTGCTTGGCCATGTAGTGGCTGCATTTCTTTGATGGGGATTTGTAGTGTTGAATGAATAGTTGTCGCATGAATGTTAAATGCAGCAATTCTAGTAGGAGCTAGTATGAGTATTAGGTTTTTTTGTTATGGTGAATTTTCATGTAACATATTTTTTATTTAATTGATCAAGTATGATTTTCCTATACCCGCAGTTCCTTGTATGATCATGTGTAATGGTTTGTTGAACACACTAGTGTTATGATTTGAGACTATTGAAAGAGCATTCTTTTGTTCTGCTGATAGGGTATTGGTGGGTGTATACTTTCTTGTTGGTACATATTCGTCTTGGGTGGCTATTTTCTTTATATTTCTAAATTGTGATGCAGTATCATGCAATCATGTGGTATTTTGGTTTCAACTCAATTATAGTTGGTGTCAAATTCACGTTGGCCTAGTAATTCAAGTTCACCCAAATTGTTGTTGACTATATGCCTCATTCTTGAAAGTAGTTCCCACTCATTCATCTCTGATGTGATAGTTTTATTCCTTTCATCTTCGCTATTTTCATCTTCTTGGGGGCTAGCATTTTCTTCGATGTGTCGGATGATATGCCATACATCATATTTGTTTACATGCATTTGATGCCAATTGGCGATTATTGTGTCCTTGGTAACTCCTATATCAGTTGTAATATTTCGCAAGTGTTTATATAGGAGTAATTCACTCCAGCAAAATATTTCAAAATGTTTTGACTCTTCATTGGGTATACTATGTAATTTTGGGTAAACATAAACAATGGCTTGTATTGTTCTCTCTTTCCATTTGCATGATTTATGACTTGGAATGTAGGTGTAAGATCTTGTAGATTCAAGTAATGTGATTGTCTCTAGTTCTGGAGGGTGGCCCATATACGAGCGTAAGTAACTATTTTCTACAATAGTCTCATTTTGTGTTTTAGTTAATCAGTGTAGCACTTTTCGTCCAACATTTAAAGTTGTAAATGGTTTGTTACAAACAAGAAGGGGTAATTTTTGCAGCATATGGCAAGTTTCTTGCGCACTAATGTCACATTTTGCTACAATCTCTATCATGAATCTTCGATATGCTACTACTATTGGGTCATCTCTTTTTTGAGTTGCGGATATTCTTGTTAGCATAGCAGTACAACTTTCAGATATTCTCTCTGATTTTGATGCATATTTGGCAATGTATTTCAGTACAAGTTCGCGTGATATGACAGGTTGGCAATCAATATTAGCTCTCCATATTAAAATCATTTTTGGGTTGTGGATGTTGAGTCTATCATAGTTTCTTGTAGGTTCATATTTCTTTGTGCCCATTTCATCGTGAAATAAGATAGAGCTACATCATTCTTTCCATGGATCCTTTTATTGGCATTCTAGTTTTCTACCCTTCTTTCATAAGCATGTGCTCTCTTTGCATTTTGTGTAACTTTGCATGCGGTTCACTAACTCTTCATAATCATTCAATGGATTTGTGGGTAATATGTCTATTGTGTTTAGGAGGCATGGATAGTCACATGAAGATCAATATATCTGGTTATTCCTATGTGTTGCTGCACGAGGGTTCCAAGTGCTTACGTACTTATCAAAAAAAAAATTTCTTTATCAACATCTTTGTTATTTTCCCAATCTAGCTTGTCCATGTCTAGCGCATCTTGGAGCCACAAAAACCCATGAACGTGTGCGGTTCCTTGGTGTTGCCATTCATATTTGTACCAATAATCTATCACACCAAGGAGTTTCTCAATAACTTATTCATAGAATATGGTGAATCTTTGATGTAGGTATAATGATGTTATATGCAGGTTATTAATAACATTTTCAAGATGGTGCTTATTTGAATGCATGGAAAGCTCCATATTATTTGTGAGGAGTTGTTGGAGGTCTAGCCACTTTGTATCGTTTGTGCTTAGTGTGAAGAAGAGGGCGGGAGATCCTATTTGGTTTATCATGTTTGTTAATTCTAAATAACACTTGTTCCAATATGGTCTGGTTCCTCTCATGGTAGAGCAAAAGTGCAGTAATTCTGTAGCTAGTTGTGAGTCAGGGAGTTCTTTCAGGTGTGCGCGTAAATTCTCAATAGTGGTTGGTAAGTGCTCTTCTGCATTTTTTTTCATGAAAACTGTTACGAGTGATTGGCTCCAAGGACGCATCATAAGGTTATAGATGTAGTATCAGAATCTTGGATGTTGTCCAAATCTTTGAACATGGAATTGCATCAAGTGTAGTACATATTCATGCATCTTTATTTCCCTAGTTCTTGGTTGTATTTGTAATTCAATTCCATTTGGGAAGTGTGTTGGAAATGTCATATCGAGTAGGCTCTTAGTATTATATTCATTCATTGGGGTTAAGCCTATTTTTGGCCAGTCAATGATGTTATTTGTTGTGTCCTCAAGCTCTAGTGTTTCCTTAATTATCTGTAGTTTACGATGTTCATTCGATAGGTGTAATATAAATGATGGTAAATTGGTTATCATGCCCTCAACTTGGTCTTCATCAGCGTCTTCACTATTTGTTACCATTATATCATCATTTGCTTCAATGGTGTGAAGCATGCTTGATACGTCTATTCTTTCCTCGGGGATTTGGTTTAGATTGTTATAATTTATTGACACATCTTTATAGTATGGGTCATATTTCACTTTGTATTGCAATGCATCCATAACATGACCCCTACTTACGTAACATTCATAGTAGTTTCCTTGAGCCTAGGGTCTACGAACTATAAGGACATCTATGTCTCCCAATGTACGTGGGATCATAGTTTCAATGTTTTGTATGTCTTGTGTGAAGGTAATTGTATGGCCATTGTGTTTATACTAGCCTCCAATAGTATGGGTAACGTGTAATATCAGGTTCGCTCTAGCAATGAGAATTTCTTCTACTTGCGTCAATATCTTCAGCATAATAGGTTGATCCCCTGGGTCGATGTTATTGTGTAGTGAGAACCGATGTACACCCTTTTCATTAGTGCATCTCCTATAGGTGGGGGTTTGGCATGATGAGTGTGAAAGCATACCTGGGTATGACTCTTTGCATATGTTCCATACTTCCAAGTTAGAAAGCACATCTATTTTCCTACGAAAAATTTTCATTGTTGTTCTGAATCTAGCATTAGCATTCAACCCTATTATTCTTGTAATTGTAGTTTTTGGTGGGCTTGAGGATTTGTCACATTTGCAGATTTTCCATTCACAGGGTTAGTTTCATTTTGTTCTTTTATTCTCAAATGCCTACATATAGCTATTTGCTCCTTATGACTAGCATAATATGTTCGACTTCTTTTTCGATTTTGTTCTTTTTGATCTTGCATTTGTTTAAGGTGATTGGTGGTTTCTTAAGCACTTGAGTCAGCTATCTGATTGCAATATTCAGTGGGAAAAGCATGGTTAGGGTGAGTGGTCTTCCGTTAGCACTGAGGCAGCCATGTGATTGTAGTATTCAATGGTAAAAACATAAACACCTTCACAAGCAAGCTTTGCACCAAATAGCAACATTACAATATAATATGCATGGAACTATGCATATTGGAATGGATGAATAAATTGAGCTCAGAATACAAAAGGAAGGAAGCATGTATTGAAGAACATGGAAACAACACTGAAAGTAAATTGCAATTCAACGTACTAAAATGTTTTGATGCACTTGAATTATAATAAGATAAAGTCTTCTGACAATTAGAAATGTAAATGAAATTATTTTTACCCGAAGACACATAAACCATCTAAATGAGTGTCTTTTGAATCAATTACAAATATTGGAAGTAATGATATATTCATTCTTGCAGCAAAAATTTTAGTGTAATTAGAAAATCTATATTTCAAAATGATTGGAAAATGATTCTGGCAGCAAGACTTCTAGAATAATGACAAGTTCAAACTTAATTTGGGGGAGAACTACATAGAGCAAGACAAATTAATATTGATTAAATACACAACTCAGAATATATGACAGTTGTAAATCACCAAAATCATCAGTATGGAATGATTCAAATTTAATCTCAATGAACATCTCTACAAGTTCAAATGACAACTGTTGTCATAAACCTTTGTAATTTTGAAGGATTTCAAGTCTTAGTGTAAGTTGATCAAGATATTGAGAGTTAACCATGTAACAATGATATGAACAGGATAACTATTGCTGATAACATAATAAGAAAGTCGAATAAAACATATGCTTGAAAAGAAATAAGTTAATAGTAGCGACATAAATCAGACAGAGATCCTTAGTTTAATACTTAAATTAAGAACTAGTAAGATATTTGCAAGAGTTTTGGAAGTTACACATCTCAATTTGGGATTATTTTCAGTTCTTTTGAATGCAAATAAGCTTTCATAGATTCAAATATATGTAAATAAAGCAAAAAATGTAGACAATCCAACACTAACAACATTGCACTAAAATACGTAGTGAATGTACTGAATGTAGTCAAATTAAACAAAATGCAAGCATCTTTGCCTGTGGCTCAAGACAAGGCAATAAGTTTCCCCCTCATAATTTATTTCTACTTTTGTAATTTCAATAAAATAAACAAATTTAATTTGCATGGTATGCCAAAATGATTGTAGTACAATACATATCAAAGCATGTCATTCATGCAAGTTGGCATTCCTCCACAATGCAAGTTTGAACTTAGCATATAGTATGTATTGCACAAAAATATTCTTAGACAAGGTTGGATGAATTGTACACACTACTAATCCCATATTTTTCCTATATAATCTCAAACTCCTTACAAAATCCATACAATATCAAGCCCAAAATAGGTATTGGCATTCATGATTTATTAATTTTCAATGCATACACATCACGAGGCACAGACAAACGCACACATATGCGCACACACAATAAATTACATTTTCACTCTATTCACAACTGTACACTGAGTCTCATTATTTGTATTTACAACTATATGTATTTACAAGTTGATATATTTACAACTGCATGCTCACCTTAACGCTAGACGCTTGTATCAGTACACATTTCTTTTATTTTTTCCAAAAGTATACTGCTCTTTGAGGCAAAATCTAGCTGCTTTGCATTGGTGATGGCAACCTTTAGCCATTATTCATTATTGTATGTTTCATTTCTGCATGTTAGGTTCAAGAGGAACTGATTATACATTACATTTTTTATGACCTCTACGGTGCTTTTCTTAGCATTGCCATTGGATTGAAGCGTGAATAATGTTTCTGCAGGCATGCCCATGAGTTCTGTTGCCCCTTCATCAAATACAATTGCCCATATTGTATTTGTGTGATCCTGCAGGTTTGTCTGGGGGATGTATCTATAGTGACATTCAGACAAGGTCAAATTACATTTCGAACAATACCAGGTTCCTTGTTTGGTCTCATCTAATTGTTTCTTACATGGTTTTCCATTTACTTGGGTGGGACATGCTTGGTAGCAAAATCACTTAGATTTTATCTATTGTATCATTGCCTTTAGAATGCAATAAAATGGTTGCACTGAATTTGATGCATGTGCCTGAATTTCACTAATCATCATTCTTTGAGGGGTGGGAGTTAGTGCAGCAAGCTGATGCAAAATTCCTTGTTCAGTGTAAACATTTTGGTTGTACCAATCTTTTAGCTAGGCCAATTCCTCTATAAGATGGTCTATGGTAAGGCTTGTATTAAATGTTGTACCTATTACCTTTCCATTGAACTAACATACACGACCATTCTTGATAGCAAGAGTAGTTATTTCTTGTAAATAATGCCTTCATTCAAGTTCAGTACCTTCCTTTTTTGCGATTGCGCCCCATAGTGTAACATCGATGGTTGTTCGAGTTATGTCAACTAACTTAATGGTACGCCTAGGAACCTCTATACCATCTCTTTTACGTATTGTTGAGCTCAGGTCAACACTAATGACAATTCCAATAACATTAATGGTTGAGTTGTTATTTATGGTAGCCACTTGATCAAGAACCGTGAAGGTGTATCTGTGCTTGGATATAGAAGAGTCATCATTGCAGGCAGTAACCTTTGAATCATCTACCAAGGTTATTTCTAGTCCACTATTGAGTTGTAAATTTTATTGGCTAGCTTGATTGCTCCCCTAGATAATCTGTATGTCACTCCAACTTGAATTTTATCATAATTGGTTTTTGCAAGTTCATTGAAACATGTAACACGTGTTTTAGTACATTCGCTGTCTACAATGTCAAAGCTAAAAACATCGCCACTTGCTTTTGTTGTATTATAGTGATAGATGTCCTTCTTCACTAGGACATGGTCCTTGGTGGACCAGTTTGGTTGGTAGGGATTCAAATTTTTTATGGGAGTAATTGTTGTAGGTGCACTACCCACGTTTCGAGGTGTCCTGACCCCAAACAATGATCTATGTCACCCAGAACCCTTACATTTTGTGGATGTTCTTGGCTCTATACTTGCATCACATAGAGGAGGCGTTGTTTGTACTATGTCGTCTTCATGTTTTACACAAAGGAAAATTGGTTCTCCAACTATAGCATGTGTTGTACATATAATCTCTAGGTCCTGAATAACAATCCACCTACACAATTAAACAATCAAAAATGAAATATTTTAAGCAATGCATTTTGTAAAATGTAACGGTTATATAAACTTTGTTGGAAAAACAATAGGCTTATTGACTCACCGGGAACCATGCGAATTTAGGAAGATATATTTTGTTAGCTGTAGAATAGAGCCAATCATGAGTCGTTTGGAATCTATGTCATTGTTATATTTTTTTGGCAAGGATGCCTTTTGTTTGTGAACGCCATCTAAAAGATCAACTCTATAACGATCGCCATGGTCAGGTCCATCCCCAAAGTTAGATATAGCAGATATTTGGAGACATGGAGCCACAAGGACGCACCCATCATACATAAGCTGGATAGAATTTCTAGTTAGTACATCCATGAGATAGAGGATTAGGATGCTGCCTGCAAAACCAAGAGAAAACTACTTCATTGCACTATATGATGACTCAATAAAAGCTTGGATTCATTAATGTTAGCGTACATAATATATGATTTGTATCTATCAAGCCTTCATTAACAACATTATACATCACCGAGTAGAAGCAGCAATAGTGTCATCAACTATGATCCTTGAACCTTATTCAGGTTACAAATTAATGTTTGTGTTTTTCTAACTATGACTATGAATATGACTATGTCTTAGTTGTGAAATCAATAGAATGATATATTTATGCTTGTACTTTTTTCTATGCTACTTTTCCAATAGCCCATAATAGGGCAGCCCCAAGAGGACGTAGAATGTAGGACAAATTTAAAGTTTTGTGGTAGCTTGAAAGAGAAACATAGTTGACAACATCAATATAGCATAATACACAATCGGAAGTAGTTTAAGCATTGTACCAAGAACAGGTATCACATGTTTCACTTGGAAGTAGCAATTTATATAGGTTGTTGTCCTAACATGATCGCTTACGTCATAGTTCATTAGCTCTCTTTAGTTTGCACAATGTGGAGTCTCCTCTTGCACAAGATGCAATCAAAATTCTCGGTTACAAAGTGTAGAAAACCGCATCTAACAAGTGAAGCATGGGCACTTGTTCATGAGTTTACTTCTGCATTTACTATTTACTAAGAATAACCTTGTTGCATATTGTGTTTGATCTGTTGTATTGCGAATAAAATTTTATAATAGGAGATAGAACATGGCCATTGTGTTATTTGATTTTAGTTGGCTCAATTTTTTTCCCTTTGACAGGAAACGAAAAAGGTAAAATCAAAAGGAAAAAAGAAACATTTAGCCAGTATCTTTAAAGGCAGATGCCATGTGCAATGGATCCCTAAACAATAACAGCTAAGATAATTCAAAGGACAAAGATGTCATTTAAAAAAGTTTAGAATTCAACCAAATGATTAGTACCAATCCATCTCTTAAATCTAAAAGGATAAAAATTGTATTGAAATAATGAACAAAGTGTTGGCTGCTTATTGTTTTATTAGGTGTAATAACTTCTTTCTTGGTGTGGATTAGGATGATCAAGTTTTATTATTGTACACTTGAACAAAACATGAAACTAACATATAAATTGAACTTTATCATTATACAACATAGACGTAAAATTCAAATTAAAAAAAGTCATTTTTACAATATGAATCGAGACGAGAAAGTGCTAGTTTGTTTAAATTATAAATTTGTTCTTGCACCATGTGAAAAGTATTATACTAATTAGCAGGTTCAATACCAAGTACTAATGGATCGCAGGTCCATGAGGATTTGATTTTTTTTTTTCCCACGGTTGAGGCTCCTATTTATAATGAAAGATAAAGAATAAGTTTATAAATCTACAAACACCGAATCAGAAATAGCATTACCAAATGTAAGTAAAACACAAGGTAAGTGTGGGCCTTACACATTAGCTTATCACAATTAATCATATCTTCTCAAATTTCAGCTTCCCCGATTACTAAATTCTAAATCTCACAAATTTGTAAATAACAATCTATGTCAAGTTTCACCTTCACAAATTTCCTCTCTTAAAGAGAAAAAAACTTATGCTTATTATATCACCCTCTACATTATTTCTTAGTAATCTTCTACACTATCTCTTAGTAAATAGAAGATAATGTTTTGATATGAATAAAAAATACTAATGAATTTAAACATATACATATATACTTGTTTGTATTCTAGAAATATAAGGTTTTCATATGCTTATTTATCTGAATTTAATTTAGTAATATGTCTACATCTAAACATAGCTATGTCAATGTAACAAACTATGATAAAATCTATCTTAATATAATATACTATACAAATAACATAAGTCATTTAAAAGAAGTTTATTAAATCCTATAATTTCATAGAGAAAATGTATAAACACAAAATACAAAAATTAAGATAATTTGATAGAGAATGAACATTCTTGAGGTCCATAGTAAAGTAAAAACAGTTTGCACATGTTTACTCTACACTTACACCTATCTAAAGGAGAACTACATCTCTTAAGTTAAAATTTCTATGAAAGAAGGATGTTTGATAACTACGAGGCTTCCTAAGAGGCATTTATCCACTACAATGAAGATGATAAATAAACCTACAATAAACAGTAATTCAGATAATCTTATAATCTCCCCGTGGTCCATGATTTAGCACACCTATTATCACACCCAAACCAACTATGGCATTTTTTTCCTTTTGGAATTGATCATTATAAAAAGGAAGTTCAGTGAATGGACTTGGCAGCAATGATCCTTATAAAAAGGAAGTTCAGTGAATGGAGTTGGCTTATACAGCGAAATCGAACCAATGGCATTCAACAGTAGGACATAATTTCAGTAATTAGCAACTGGAATGTACTACAAATCTACAAATCATTTTTGCCACTTTTTTCCTGACAGGAAACAAAAAAGGTAAAATCAAAAGAAAAAAATAAACATTTCACCAGTATCAATGCAGACAATCAAATTTTAGTTGTAGTTTAGAAATCAAGTTGCGGGCTCAAAAGGTTGGCAAGAGGCTTTATAAAAAACACTTGAATGAATGGTGTTGATAGATATAATTATTGTCCAGACAACTTTGCTTCTTCACAGTTTTTGACATTTTAAATATAGGAGATATGAAGATTTTGTTACAGAATTAAACTTTTGCCTTCAAGATCTCACACAAATATATATCCTAAACATCAGATTTTCATCTTCATCTCCTTGCTGAAATAGGGCTATTGTGAATCTCAAGCAGTGCCATATGTTTTCTTGTTTGAAATTCGATATCTTTAAGCAGCATTGGAGTAGATTTATTCATAAGAAGATTAGCAACATAATAGAACTAAAAATTATGGTCTAAATGTTACTAACGATATCAGAGTTTATCCCAGATTGTGTAAATATTTAGTCAACAGTGTTGATTATATTACAGTTTTACTTTTTCAAGGCTATATCATACGGAGTTTTAACTTTTAAATTTTAAAATCAGTTATTCTCTAAAGAAATAGAGTAACAATTGGAACAAGAAACATTTGTACTTATTTTTCTATATTAGGATGATTAAAAAAATCCAACTTTTTTAGATGATAATACACAACAAAGGCATTCAGAAAAACAGCCAATTGTAAAATTGTTAAAGAATTATTATTTTATAAAACATGATGTGGATAAGGAATAAAATCACTTTTGATTATTTAACAATTAAACTGTAAACCATTACTGTCAACATCAAACATACGCATATCATCTGAAAACTGAAACCAACCTGATCCTTATTGATTCTCCTCATGGGTTCCCAGGAATAAAACCTTGAGCTTCGAAGTTTCAAATATTGCAGGCCCAAATAATCTGGCCACCTGATAAACCAGAAAGAAAAACCCAAATTATATAAAGAAATATTAGCACATGAGATTCAGAGACAAAAGAGATCGATGATATAGCACATGAGATTCAGAGAAAAGAAAATATTAATGATATAAGTTTTCAATCCAACACAAAACTTCTTAATTTCTGAAGTTAAAAAAAGCACAGCGACAAGAGATTTTCAGAAAATACACCAGGATTCATATCGAGGGTTTTGGTCAATGTTTGGTTAAGAGAAAAGGGACCTAATTCAGGCGTTACTGGGCCACCCATCACTTATTAATGTACGCCTGCTAGCCCTTAAAATAGTAGGGGGCCGTCCAACATGAACCGACCGATCAATGAATGAGAAGAATACTCCCTCCGGATAATCTCTCCGTCCGCACTCCCCCGATTACAAGGACTCGGCCCTAAAGATTTCTTTGGTAGGCCCTTGGAAAACTTGAGGAACCCTAGATGTAGCGTGAGGAAGGTCGTGTTTTATTGGGCAAAGAGGGTGATACTATGATTGGAAACAGACCAGCAAACCCAAAAAACCCCCAAAACCCAATTCATACAATTAAAACCGCAATACCAAAGGGTTCAAATCGAAGGCTGGACCTCTAACCGGAGCATAAGAATCTTCACCTCAATCACTAAACTCGGACTTTGGATCACGATCCCGATCAGGAAGGTTGTAGGTCTCTTTGGTCCAGCCTCTGCTAGTGGTGTTGCTAGATCTACTGTGTATGCTTCTGGGTCAATTGCTAGATCTACTGTGTATGCTTCTGGGTCAATGGATTAAGCTCTCGTTGTTCACCCAATAAATGATGGGGGGAGCCGAATCCAAATGATTCAAGTGGTCGACGCAACCCGCATGCAGGCAGCCACACCAATCTACACCACATGCGGAATGTAAACCCATAACCACCCGTTGCAGGAGCTGTCGCAGAAACCCTTTCGGGAAAAATTTCGGCCGCAACAGGAAACTCGCGTTTTCGCGGTGTGAGACAATTCCGGTGGGGTCCAACCCCACAAGCAATTGCCTATCGGCTAATTAATTAAAAATAAAAAAAATATGTTCTAATTTTAAAAGTATTTCATAAATACAATATAAAAACAGGATTTCAGGTTTTTTAAATTATCATAACTAAGTTTAATTTCGAAATAGGATAATTTTTAAATATATTTTTGAATAAAAATATTAAAATAGTATATTTAAATTTTATATTGACGTGTTAAATCACAAAATGGTGATATCTACTTTGTTTAAATAAGTTTTATATCAACTTATCAAATATTTATTTTAGGTGTTAGTTTTTTAAACATATAACTAGAGACTATCCTCTACTCATTAATAAGACTTAATCAATTTTTAAATTACTAAGGAAAAAAAACCTATATTAAAATAAGAAAATTCTACTGTTGACAATCATAAATGTGATTGTAATGGCTCCAACAAGGGCTTTCAATTGATGTCAATAAAATGAGACACTAATCTCACTACCTATTTCTCTCACTACTCTCTCTACCTAACTTTCCCTCTACCTCTCCCTTGACTCATATAATGCACCCTCTCTTTCTCTAGCTCATTATATCTCCCTCCCTTGTTTCCTCCTTACTGTTTTTCTCACCTCTCTCTATCTTTACCTCTCTACACAACTCTCCCTCTCTATATATCTCCTTCCTAACTCTCTATCCATCTCCCCTCTAATCTTTTTTCTCACCTCTCTCTACCTCTCCCTCCCTCCCTCTTACCCACCCTCTCTATCTCTTTTACCACCCCTTCCCTCCCTACCTCTCCCTGCATCATTATCTCCCTCGCTCTCTAGCTCTTTGTCTATCTTTCTTTCTCCTTCTCTCTCCATTCCTCCCTTGAACTCTTTCTCTCTACTTGTCACTTCCTCCCTACTTCACTCTTTACTATTTTTCTCAACCAATCTCTCTCTTTACCTCTACCTCTACCCTCCTCACACCCTCCCTTTCTATCTACTATTTCTCTTACGTCTATCTGCCTCTCTCTCTCAAATTCTACATAGATCCCTTACTCACTCCTTCCCTCTCCACTTCTCCTTTTCTCATGTATTTGTCTCTTTCTCTCTCCAATTCTTCCTCTTTCCCCTTCCTCATTCCCTCAAATATTTTTTTTTCATAGATGTCTACCTATACCTCTCTCTCACTCTTTTTTCTGAGTACTCTTTCTATACCTACATCTCCCTCCCTCTTTCCTTTCTACTCTTTTTCTTACCTATATCTCTCTGAATATATCTATTCATCCCTATCTTTATCTATCTCTCACACCATCTTTATCTCTCTATCTTTGATTCTACCTTTCTTTCTATATCTCTCCTCTCTTACTTATTTCCATCTCTATCTCTCCCTCTCTCTCTTTCCCCTCTCTCTATATCTCTATCGCTATGTATTTCTCTATCTCTCCCTATCTCATTATCTCTCTATCCCCCATCTCTCTTTATCTCATTCTCTTTTCCCTCTCCCTTTTCCTCCCTAGAATTTTATAAATAAAAAATGGAAAAAAAATTATGAACCTAAAAATGCACCAACATTTTATGTCCCATAAATTGGGCTTACTTTTTGTGGGTCACAAAAAATGGGCATATTTTTGAGCTTTACAAAATGCACTTATGTTATGGCTTGTTATTTTCCAAGCAATAACATGATTGTGTTATTTTATTTTAAACAAAATGTGAACACTTATATATAAAATTTGTCTTTGGCAACTCTTTTATACACCATTCCCATGCACATGCTCCTAGATTTTATGTTGCACTCCCTAGCTTGCCTTGATAATTGGGTTGGGTCATGGGGATATCCTCAATATCTAAAAATATATATATTTTTATTTATAAATTTCTATCCATTCTTGTAACAATAAAAGTCATTAAAAAAACTCAAGGCTATTTCTTTTCTAATTACTAACCACTTTATCTATAATGAGATAGTAGTGCAAGATACTCTAGTGCTGCAACCATGCTCTAACAACACTTGTAAAATCACCTTGGATTCCACTATTTAAATCATATAATTACATGTCTTGATAAAATATTATTCAACCAAGAAACTTCTATCTAATATAGATGTATTAGCTTGATGAACTTACTATCCATACAATAACTCCATGCTCTAGCGTTACATACATTGAATATGGTGAGCCCCTAATGTCATAGTCAAAACCTACACCTAGACTTATTGCTTGAGGGTTCACTCACAATGGCATTTCTTACATATCCCTTCAAAAAATAAAGGCTTTATAGTTCACACAACAATATTTTTTTAAAAAAATCCTCTAATCTAATATGACATCATTCATCTCACATTTGAACCCCTAGGATTAATTGATTGTATTCTTCCAATTGAATCTATTCACATTTGTATGGTACAAAATTCATTCAAGTCAAATGTTAACTCAAAGCCAACAAAAATGTATAAACACAAACAAAACTACATATTAGTGACCAATTCGTATACATCACATGTACATATCTAGCAACCTACTCATGAAATAAAATAATATATATATATACATAATGTGACTAGTTCATGACTCCATCATATATACCTAGTATGATTAACTAATATCATAGGAAAAAATAGTGGCTAGCTAATGGACATGCCATTTATAAATTGTGTGACTAGATTAATCACTCTTCATAGACACATAAAGTCACTAACTCATGCATACGTTATAGACACACATTGTCACTAGGTCCTACAAAAGTCGCATATATAGATATTTTACTTAATCATGCATATGTTATATATAATTTCTTTTACTAGATCATATACAAGAATAACATGTATCTATAATGACTAGCTCAATCATGCATCAACTATAAAAAGTGTCACTAGGTCATACACAAAACACTAGTACATATAATGATGAACTCATTTATATGTCATATATACATAGTGTGACTAACTCATGCACACATCATAGTTACATAGTCATTAACTCATCCATACATCACATATACCCAATGTGACTAGCTCATGCACATATATCACTAATATATATAGTGACCAATTAATGCATACATAAACACATATATATTGTAACTATCTCATGCACACCTCGTAATGTATATATTGGTTAGATTATGCAGACATACAAAATAAATAGTCTTACTAGCTCATACACACATGACATGCACATATAGCAACTAAATCATGTATTTCTCACTAACATAGATTGACTAATTGATAAAAAGGAACTAGTGGAAACGTCACACCAAACTTCTTTTATTTTATCTAGTTCATTAAGACATAAGATCTTAGGTACACCCAACTAGAAAAAATATTGTTGGTGCATCCCATACTAAATGTATAGGTACCATACCTTTTCAAAGTTTGTTACCAATTGTGATGAAAAAAAAGTATCTCATAGTAGTAGCCATTGCTAGATGAGATGTAAGTGTAAAGATATTCAACACATGAGACCATTAACCTTCCCCATTCTTACTTGAATATTTGTACTCGCTATTTCAAATATTAGTTTAAGCGTGTTAATAACTAAGAGATTGTTTCCAATTTTATATTTGAAAAAATTGACACCTAAAATAAATGTTTGGGAAATCTATATCCAATACTCATGAAATATAATGCAAATCATCATTGCATCCCTAAAATTATTTCACACCTAAAAATGGGTTGCTCATAAACAATTTAACATCCTTGTAGAAAAGCGTACATATTAAAGATATGAATTCAAATAAGATTTTGTTTTATCTGACAAAGTTTAATTCATTTTTTTTCATTCTAGATGTTAAAAATATGAATTGAGGCAAGACTTAAATTTATTTGAAAGATCTGATTTGTTTTTTTCATATTCACAAGTCATGATGGAATGCATTGTTCACCAAGACATTAAGTCTAGAAATGTTCTACTAAATTTTGAATTCAATGCAATGATGGGGACTTTGTATTGGAAAGTCTGGTGAAGCATAACAAATACTTTCAAACCTCAACTAGATCATAAATGGGAGAACAATTGGCTCCATAGTGTGCCCTCTTAGGAATTTCCAGTGTAGAATCATATGTGTTTAATATCTTGTTATCTCAACTATTTTTTCTTTTCCATTCACTAGTTTTTGAAACCTTAACTTTTATTTTAATGTGAATTTTTTTCAAGATATAGTTAGTATGAGCATGCAAATCATACATAGAAGAACTTAGAAAATCTATAGTGAAACGTTTAGAAAATAAATTTACATTTAGTTCTTAGGATAATAAATATATGATGATGTTTAGGGATAGTTGTTATGTAGAAGGAAAATTTAAACTTAATCATGAATGGATATAAAATTTATTAGTAGGTAGCAAATATTTTAAGAAACTACTATCATCATTCTCAACCTATGTTTGGAGAAAAAATGTTGATGGGATAATGATCTCTTTGATGTGTGTATACACCCTATATAGCTTACCTTCCAAAAGATTGCTAGGCTTATTTTTAATAATATGTGGCTAACCTTTTTTCTATCATGGTAGCATGCATTCAACAACATGTCCTCAATTTTTCATGTGGGCCTCCACTAACTTGTGTCGAAGCAGAAGAATGACATGAGGGGGGTTGTCCTTGCAACCTAATCTTTATGGAATGAGGTGAGAGCCTCAACAAATTTGTGCAAAATCTTGAGGTAAGTCACTTGTGATGTTCCAAATAAGTTTTATTTTTTCAAATTTGTATGTGGTTGGATCATTTTTTGTTATGCTTTACTTTATTCTAAAAAAATTATAGTTTTATCCAATAAATGAAGGTGTGCATCTTAAGAAGGTTATCTCACACTTGGACAAACAAATATCAAGGAGTTGAAATATTGTCCTTCGATCTACTTTTAGTTTATGGTGAATAGATTGAAGCAAAGTTGTACGAAGACTGATTTCAGCCATCTCATTTTTAAAAAATGTTTTATGGTAGCATTTCTTGAATTTCCTACAAACTCTACCATTTTCTCATTAGCATTGTTGATAGCACGACATGTGATTTGCGTAAAATTTTGAGGTAAGTCACTTGTCATGGTCTTGATGAGTTTTATTTTTTAAATCTGCATGCAATTGGATCACTTTTTGTTATGTTTTATTTCATTCTAAAAGAATTATATTGTTATCCATCAAATGAAGGCATGCATCTTCTAAAGGTTGTCATATGTTAGGGAAAACAAATATCAAAGAACTGAAATATTCCCTCAATAGGGAGAATGCAAGATTTTATGTATATTGCCCTCATTGATCGTCACCCTATTTTCATTGTGCCAACAATTCTTTATTATTTTATACATGAAAGCTACGTCTACAAATTTTATTGCTACTATAGAGCCCTCCACACCAATAGGTATCCCCACATTTGTTGTTGCTAATGTCTAGGCATCATTATCTCCATTACCTACCATGGCATTGATGCCCTCCTCCTTTAGGTCTCTAATAAAACTTAGAGTAATTAAGTATGAACTTCAATTTTTCTTGCTTGCATGCCATTACTATAACTCCTCTATGAAGTAAAAATGTTGTGACAAGATTGTCTTATCAAATAAACAATAAATAATACGGCTCCTTAACATACTAACTTAATGTATTTTTATATCCACATAACCCTTACAATTCCTTTCCCTGTTTAGTTAAAAAAAAAAAAAAAACTCCAAAGGTTGTCCCACTTAGAAGTAACGTTAGCAGTGATAACCTAGAACCGAAACGCGGTCACGAAAGGCTCCTCTATGTTCTTAAATTATAAAAAAACAAATATTTTCCAAGGCGGGAGATAACACAAACCGCGTGAAATGAGAAGCCAGCTTCCTACGTGCCTGGATTCAACAGATGTCGTGCAGAAATCACTTTTAAGGTGACAGGAATGGAACAAGCAAATTCTAAACCATTTCTAGGAAGATCTAGTGAGGAAAGATTGATCTATTCGATTTCACGCGAAAGAGCGTACAGAACTAACACAGGCGTCATGAAGTATTCGCGTTAGATTCCATGAAGCCTGTAGTGAAAGCATAAGGAAGATACATTTTTAAGGGTTCTCTCGTAGAATTGATGAGAAATCGGCCTTAGAATTGAATTACAACAACAATTTAATTGAGATTTTATCAAACCGTCGCCACAAGAAAAGTCCATGCAGATTTCTTGGCGTACACGGTGCTAAGAATGCCGATTTCATTGCAACTTCAAACCGCGTCAATTTAATATTTGCCGCGTTTATTTCTTCTATAAAGAAGCCACTTCTATTAGCATTGCAAAGAGAAGAAAACACAGAAAAGAAACACTGTAAGTACAAGGCGTTAAGCATTACGCAGCACTAGGCTTCATATTAGAAAGACATTGAACCTTTTGGGATTGTTTCCTGTAGACAGCAAAATCTTTGGTGATGCACTTCTAGACATCTGGGTTTATTTCGAGAAGCTACAAAACCGTGATGCCGGCTTACCAGAACTTGCGGACAGAAATTTGTTAGATTTAGCTGGCAAATCCAAGGTAAATGTCTTTACTTTTATATATTGGATTTTTTTTAATCGTGTTTTTCAACACTAAGCTGACATGCTTTTCATTTACCAGAGGAAGTACAACAATCCAATATGGAAACGCTTCAGAGCTATACGTCTCCCACCGTGATGTAATTCGAGATTTGTTATTGTCTTCAAGACAATATACTCCACCACAAGAGGTTGTTCACAGAAAGGAAATCCGGTAGTTTGCTGGGGAAACGCAAGTTTCTCAGAGGTAGAGCATTTGACGCTCAGATTCTTTGCATTCTCACAGGCCGTTTGGAGGAAAATGACAGGTATGATATGAATTTCACTGAAACAGGTATTAAATAAGTGTATCGTTATTTTTATTTTATTTTTTGTTTTTATTTGAATACTCTTGATTTACATATATTTTTCCAATGGTCTATGATTAATATATTCGTTTTCATATTTAAGTAAGTTGTTGTTTAACATTCTCAATATATTAACAATCACATAGCGAATATAAATTATGTTGTACAAGTGCTTATCATCATATCTCCAAAGAATTTCTCAACCTCACATAATTCACTTTTGATATTTAGAGTCTTCAAGCTGTAGATTACTAGCATCTAACTTATGTTTAAACATCTTAAATAAAAGGATTAGATTTTACTATTAGACACAACTACAGCCCAAAAGAAATCAAACAATCAAACAAGACACTACATTACTGAATTTACATAAAAAGATCTAAACTATAGAACTCGGGCATGCCAAAGCACCTAACTATTATATGCCCAAAGAAAGAATAAAAACTAAAATAAATGTTCATTAAAAAGGTAAAAATGTGATAGTAATAACTAATATATAAGTTACCTGTCGGAATCTGTATACCATCCACTCTCACATTGTCTAATTTATAGCTGTAATCTGCCATCTAAGAAGGTTATCAGCATTACCAGGCCTAAAAGGAGCTTGCGTCAATAATTGGAAAACTTGGACAGGTGGAATTTATCTAGATAGTTCAGATGCAATAGCTTGAAAGAGCTTCTAAAGGAAATACGGCAACTCAAGAAATTTAGGGAGTTTCATATGAGAGCTTGTGTTCTCATTTTACGAGGTTACCTAAGTTCCCTAATCCCGTTTCTTTGATGAGATGGTTGAGAAGAAATGGTTGTAGGCTATGAACTTTTCTTAAGAGTTAAAATTATGGATGAATACTTCAGTTTGGATTAGCTTGATGATTAAACTCTTTTAAACTCTCATCGCGAGACACAAGATCAAAGGATCCTAACACCTCGTGATAACTGAAATACAGTTTCATACTCACTGGAACAAACCAATATAAGTTACATTGTATTTCAACTTCGTTTGCCACGTCTAGTAAAAACTACACATATATCTCACAGTTCTCATCTTCCCGGTTTTGTTGCAGACATAAGCTAACTGTAATTTGAAATGGCTCAAAAAAGTCGTTTCCGTGTTGAGGGGATCTACAACATTCCCAGGCAGAGGCCACAGATTGATGGACTCAGGCAAACTGTGCGAGGAATCACCAATGTTGAATTCTTTCTCGAAGAATTGACTGTCGAATTGGAACACAGTTCCACTACAACATGCACCGAGATAGGTATATGCTTTCCATATTTTCCTCTTTAGCTTTTTCTTTTCATTCCTTTGTCAGATTATAACTTTCAGATCCTAGCGTTATGAGGGTATTGTTTTAGGCACTTGTCTGTGAGATCCAAGCACTTACAAGAATTCGGACTACGTCTGTAAGCACTCTCAAGCTCCAGAACTTGCACACACACACTTGCACATCGGAATCATTACACAATGAACACAATGTTGGGGCAATAAGATAGATTTATTGATCTGAAGAAATGGCCCCTTGCCCGGTCTACAAACAATTCCAACTATGTCATTGGTCACTACCTCGAGTACTTCCCAAGCACCCAATTACAAGTTCCTGACCAGTCTTGAAACACCTGGCTGTAGCTTCTCATGTAGACTCCTGATCCACAAAGACGCTATCTCCTTCGGAACTCAACCTGGTGCACCACTGACTCTCTCATGAGCCCAAGATGACTTACCCTGTACACAACCAAGCCCCCTCCCTGAATGGGGACTCCAAGTCTCACTGCTTCTCTGCTGCTGCTTCTACTTCACCTCTACTATGCAATCGCTCTGAACACTTTTGCTCACTGGAATGTTGTTTTGGTCCTCCTTGGATTTGTCCACCATGAACCTTCGCCTAGAAAAGTAAAGCACACTATAGAAATGTTCTCTCATGAATGGCAGGGTACTCTGCTTCCCCCTATATAAGTTTTTCGTCTAGTTCTCACACAACTATAGCTTGGCATTAACCGTTTATCAATCACAACAACTTCCACCTTCTTAGAATCAGAAGGGACTTACAACCCCAGAAGCCTACTGATCTCCCTGAGACAACAGCCCCTTACATTCTGCCCCACTTAAAAATAGGTGACATCCTCGACACCGACAACACAGTCCCGGACTTGTACTGCAGAGGCCCCCAAATTTGTTTATACTTAGAAGGGGAGGTTGGAGTTTCATTTCAATAACTCCAAAACCTTGGCTTCATATTTCCAAAGGTTCTCAGCCTTCTCCCAAGTCACCTCTTCTCGGGATTGGCCCTGCCAATGAACTAAGAACTCTCTCCACTTCCTGTTTCCAAATCCTCTCTCCTTTACAACGAACACTTCCTCCACATCTAGTCCTGACCTGTCCTTGACAAATGCTGGTCCTCGGGTTGGTATGTTCCTGTAGACACTTAAAAATAATTATTTTTATTATTTTTATTTCCTCACATAATTTATTAATTAATTATGTTAATTCAAATTCTCCTCAATATTAATTAAGTATAATTATTATTGTCACTATTGTATGTGATTGATTTATTTAATAAATCAATCCCTTTCTTTATTCTTCCAAAAATTAAATCCTCACAAATCTCCCTCTTAGCTAATTAATCTCAATTAATTAGTTAACCCCCATGATTCCTACAAACCATCTTCTTAATTCATCATTAACCTAATAAATTCTTCTAGAAACTCCCTAACCTCACTTAACCTTATTCTTCTAATTTTTAATTCCCTCCACTCATTCTCTCTCCTAGTCAAATCCTCCTACAACTCCTAATCCCACGTAACATTTCCTCTAATCCCCTTCCTAATGAGTTGCTAATGGCTAATCATCATGATTAGCCACAAAGTCAACCCCTTGTCCCTTCCATCCAACCACCAACATTTAATGCTCTTTTCCTAGGAGGATGTGAGATTTTCAAAATCTCACAATCCTGTAGGCATCTCCTCTCACAAGGAATTTGTAATTCCTTCTTATTCCTCTAATCCCCATGATCATCCCTTTTTGGAGAATTTTTAATTCCTCCTCTCCATTCTTCAAGGAATGTCACATCCCTTGCTCCTCTCAAAGCACATTGGGAAGCCTTCCCAATGCACCTTGTTCTTCCCAAGGTACCTTGGGAGTCTTCCCAATGCACCTTGTGGAGTGTGGAGACAAGAAATGTCTTTAAGGCATATCTCTTGGTCTCCACACCCTCTCTTGGACCTTGTGTGAGCTCACAAGCAATCCTAGCCCTTCATCTCGAATCTATCCTAGCCATCCATTCTTTCTCTCTTCCTCTTATAAATTGAGGACTCCATCCCTTCATTTTTCACCTCCAAGTTTAATAATCTTATGCTACCCATTTGAGCTCAAAAAAGTCATCAAAGCATCCAAACTATAGCCAAATCCATACTCATCCATCACTTAGTCATTTATCCATCCATCTCATCCTCCCATCAATCATATTGTGCACATTTGGAGAGTCATCGACATCAAGCAAGCAAGAGGAGCCCATCCAATCAAGTTGAAGAGAGAGGCACTATTCAACTTCACCAAAGGCTCAATCCAAGGGAGAGGTAAAGGTTTGCAAGTTATATGCATCTTATTCATGTCTTTATGTGGTTTTATGCATGTTTCATGTTTTAACATCTTTTAATGTTTTGTTTGTGCACTAACCACTTGAATTCACTTTGCTAATCATTTTCCCCTCTTCAGTTCCTATTGTTGTCCTTTTTATCCTGATGATACTGGCGAAGTTAGATGACATGGAAAACATTGTGGACTCTAAGATGCGCTGACAACTTCATCTTGTATGCCACTCTCCCAATCCGCCCTGCAATTGTGAATGGTCTATCAATTCTATGACCAAGTGATGCACTCAACCCCTTGGGTGTCTTAAACTGAACTAGGTCCATCCTGTGAAAGACCTTGTCGCCAACTTTGATCTCCACATTGCTCCTCCCTGAGTCTGCATAATGGTTCATTCTTTCTGCTGCCTTGACCAAGTTATACCTCGCATGATCCAATCGATCTTGCCACTCCTTCAACCTATATTTTGCATCTGGATAGTCCTCAACATATCCACTCAAAACCATATGAGTAGTCATTGGCTATTGTCTTGTAGCCAATTCAAAAGGTGAATATTGACTCGATGCACTCTACTGCATGTTATAGCTAAACTGCGCTGGGTCCAACAACTTTGGCCAATTGGATTTGTCCGACCAAAAAAAGTGCCTAAGATAGTCCTCTAGAATCCCATTGATCCTCTCGGTCTAACCATCTATCTCTGGGTGATGACTCGTTGACATGAGTAGTTTTGTCTCGATTAGCTTAAACATCTCCTTCCAGAAATTGCTGGTAAAGAAAGCATCCCTATCACTAATGATACTCAGCAGAACACCCCAATACTTCACAACATTCCTAAAGAAGTAGTTGGCAACATCC
The DNA here is from genome assembly GCF_030272615.1 of Cryptomeria japonica. Lineage (NCBI taxonomy): Eukaryota > Viridiplantae > Streptophyta > Pinopsida > Cupressales > Cupressaceae > Cryptomeria > Cryptomeria japonica. Next base: position 118,603 of record NW_026729133.1, read on the forward strand.
TCAGCTCTACATGGTGCCTTGCATGGTACAAAAACAACATACCTTGAGAACCTGTCAACTACGACCATGATACTACTGTACCCGTCCACTTCCAGCAACCATGTGATGAAGTCCATACTCACGCTTGCCCATAGTCTCACTGGTACGGGTAAGGGCTGCAACAATCCTCTCGGAGGCTTTGTTACTGCCTTATCTTGTTGACATATGAGACAACTCCTGACAAACTCATCCACATCTTTCCTCATGTTCTGCCAATAGATGCCTCTCTCAACCAATGCAATGGTTCTCTTCTGTCCTGGATAGCCTGCCCACAGACTATCATGACATTCGTTGAGAACTTCCCTCCTCATATTCTTCCACTTCGGAAGGTAAACTCAATCCTGGGTGAACAACAACAAACCATCCTTGATTCTGAACTTTTGAGTCCTACCCTCCTTAGCCTATTTGTACAGCTTTGCTGCCTGAAGATCCTTCAGGTATCCCTCCTTGATAGAGTCCAACACCTCGCTAGATTATTCAACTCAGCTAGCCCTGGGTCGTGCCTCCTAGTCCCCTTCAATAGCAGCTAACTATTCCTTCCTACTAAGAGCATCCACTACAACATTCTTCTTTCTTGGGTTGTAGAGGATCTCAAAATCAAACTCTGCTAAGAACTCTTGCCACCTAGTTTGCTTTGGAGTCAGCTTCGCCCGAGTCTTGAAATAAGTTGAGGAAACATTTTCTGTCTTCACCACAAACTACGTTCCCAAGAGATAGTGCCTCCAAGTCTGAAGACAATGAATGATCCCAGTCATTTCCTTCTCATGGGAAGGTTAATTCCTCTCCCTATCCTACAACTTTCTCAATTCATAAGCCATTGGATGTCCATCTTGCACCAACACCCCTCCGACTGCAAAGTCTAAAGCATAGCTTTGAACCTTGAATGGCCTCATGAAATTAGGCAATGCCAACACTAGCGCCAACATGAGTCTCTCCTTGAGTGTCTCAAAGGCTATCTAACACTTGTTTGACCACTTCCACTTCTAGTCCTTTAGAAGTTCTATTAAGGGCGTAGCACATCTAGAAAACCCTTCAACAAGCCTCCTATAGTAATTCGCCAAACCAAGAAATGACCTTACTTCATGAAGATTTTGTAAGGGTTCTGAATCTTGGATTTCTCTTAGTTTCTTTGGATCTGGATGAATGAAACCTTTTTCAATGATATGCCCCAAGAAGTGCACCTCTTCCTGAGCAAACATAGATTTCTCCTTCTTGACAAAAAGCTTGTTCTCCCAAAGCATCTGAAATACTTATGCCAAGTGTTGCTTGTGCTCCTCCATGTTCTTACTGTAGACTAGTATATCATCCAAATACACCACCACAGAATTATCTAATAGAGGTTGGAACACATCATTCATGAGTGTACAAAATGTTGTGATTGCATTGCATAGCCCAAATGGCATCACCATGAACTCATATGACCCATACCTGGTCACACATGCAACCTTCTCCTTGTCTCCCACTGCAATCCTCACTTGATAGTAGCCCTACTTAAGATCAAGCTTTCTTAAGACCTTTGCCTCAAACAATTGGTCAAAGTCAAAACACTCAGCAATAAGAGGAAAGTGATACTTATTTTTGATGATCAACTTGTTTAGGTCCTTGAATTTGATACATAACCTCAATGTTCCATCTTTCATCTTCTAGAACAACACGGGCACCCCATACGGAGAACAGGATGGCTTGATGTAACTCGCCTCAAGCAGCTCCTCCAACTACCTCTTCAGTTCTACCATCTCTGGACCAGATAACCTGTACGTAGCCTGTGCTAGTGGCTTTGTCCCTGGTACCATTTCAATCTTGTGATTTACAACTCTCCTCTCTAGGAGTTGAGCAGGTAGCTTGATTGGCATTGTGTCCTCAAACTCCAGAATGACTTCCTCTACTTTAGGTGGAATGGGTGTCTCCTGCACATCCTCAAGTTCATCCCAACCTTGAAGTAGTGCTGCTAGAAACATCAGTTCCATACTATGCTTCATGGTAGCCTTTTTCATTCGCAATGCTGAAATCATTAGAGCCTTCCTAGATTATCGCCTCTTTATCATCTTCACTAAACATGTCTACTTTGGATCTAAAAAAACCAATGAATCTGGGTGAGATATCACTGCAACCTTGCAAATCTTCAAGAACTCCTGACCCAAAATCAACTCGAAATCATCCATTTCGATCACCGTTAGATCCATGCGACCCTGCCACAAGACGAATTTCAGTGTTATGTCCCGAACAATACCATGTATGTTTTTGAATGGGGAATTCACCGCCTTGAAAGAGCATGCATCTGCGTCCACCTTCAACCCCAGATCTTGAGCTCTCCCAACTGAGATAAAGTTGTGAGTGGCTCCTGAATCCACCACAGCCAATGTGTACTTCCCATTCATCTGGGCCTCCACATAACACAACTTGTTTCGGTTCTTAGGTTCGACAGTCGTAGCCCTAGGCTGCTTGGTGGCATTGACTACACCCAAACATTGGATCACACCCATCGTTACAATCTTACCATCCTGGTCTTCTACCATCTATGTAGAGTTCAACCTCTGTCATTACGGACATTCTCTCACCCAATGTTCTGAGCCTCCACAGATGAAACACCCATGCCCTCTCTTGTCACTCTTTGACTCAGCATCTTTCAAACCTTTGCTAGAACCTTTACCATTTGAGGACTTTCCTGTCCCACTTTGTTTACTGCTAGAAGAGTCCCCCTTTCCCTTAGACTTTCTATCATCCTTAGTTTGGAACTGTTTCTTGTCTTTTCTCAGTGGGTTGGATCCACCCGAAGCATCCTGTGCCTTCGAAAAATCCTTGTAGTCAACCATTTGATCCGCGACTGAAATGGGCTCCTCGACATTTAGAATCTTCATCTTTTGGAGCTCGTTTTGAGCCCATGGTACCAGACCTTTCAAGAAATGATACAACTTAAGATCTTGGTCCATATTTGGAAAATCCATCATAAGGACCGGGAAAGCTTTGATGTAATCTCTGATCTTCCATGTTTTCTTCAGGTCTGAAAGCTATTTGAAGGAGGTCCAACCTACATTCTCCAGCTTGAATTTCTCCTTGAGTGTGTCCCGCAACTCATCCCATGTGTCTACCTTGACTACCGGCCTACGAGCCTCCATGTCCTGAAGTCTATCCCTCCACCAAAGCTTAGATGCTCCAGTGAGGAATTATTTGGCTGTCTCCACCTTTTCTTCATCTGTCAATCCCCTCATTGATTTTAGGTACCTTTCCATGTCAAAGAAGAAATTCTCCATGATCTTGTCATCTCGATCACCCTCATACTTTTTAGGTGGTGTCACTCTTGCTCCCTTGGTAATCCCTATTTGAGAAACACAACTCTTGACAAACTCGATTTCTATAAGAGCCTTCTTCAACTCATCTTTGAGTCTAACTCGTTCTTGCTATTTTTGTCCATACAGGACCTAGAGATGCTTGATATCTCCTTCAGCTAATTCTAATCATCCTTCTGCAGTCTCCATGCACCTTGGCAACACCACATCTTCCAAAGACTCCAAACAGTTGTTCACATCAATAAGCCTATCCTTTGTCTTGGACCTCTAACTGATGTGAGCATGGGGTGAGCCTTTCTCTCCTTCTGACTCCCTGTCAGCATCCCCACCCTTGGCCATAACTGCTGAAAAATTGAACTCCCTTAGTGTGCTAGCCTAGGGGAAATCAAAAACCTTGTGCTGTGATACCAACTATCACGGGGCTAAATTTACTCGTGCGACACCGACGATCTTTTAGGTACTTATCTGTGAGGTCCAAGCGCTTCCAAGAACTCAAACTACGCCTGTAAGCACTCCCAAGCTCCAGAACCTGCACAAACACACTTGCACAATACATACAAACTTGCACAATGGAATCCTTACACAATGAACACAATGTTGGGGCAATATGATAGCTTTATTGATCTAATGAAATGGCCCCTAGCTCGGTCTACAAACAATTCCAACTATGTCATTGGTCAGTACCCCAAGTACTTCCCAAGCACCCGATTACGAGTTCCCGCCCCTGGATCTGCATCCACTCTTGAAACATCGGTGCAGATACCACTTCACCTCACCCTTCGATGTAGCTTCTCATGTAGACTCCTGATCCACAAAGACCCTATCTCCTTTGGAACTCAACTTGGCACACCATTGACTCTCTTGTGAGCCCGCAATGACTTACCGAGTACATGACCCAGGCCCCCTCCCTAAATGGGGACTCCAAGTCTAACTGCTTCTCTACTGTTGCTTCTAGTTCACCTTTTCTCTACAATCGCTCTGAACACCTTTGCTTGCTGGAATGCTATCTTGGTCCTCCTTGGATTTCTCCACCATGAACCTTTGCCTAGAAAAGTAAAGCACACTGTAGAAACGTTCTCTCGTGAACGACGGGGTACTCTGCTTCCCCCTATATACGTTTTTCATCCAATTATCACACAACTGTAGCTTGGCATTAACCATTTGTCAATCACCACAACTTCCACCTCCTGATAATCAGAAGGGACTTACAACCCTAGAAGCCTACCAATCTCCCCAAGATAGCAGCACCTTACACACATGTCTACAATTCACTCATATTCACATGCCTAAGTTCATATAAGACCATTCTAAAAATAACAAAATATCTTTCAAACTTTGTACACTGGTTAGATTTTTTTAGAGTGGAGTGATTGATATATTTTCTATATCAAGATTAGATCAGAGACATAGAATGCCTACTTACTTTTATCATACGAATCAATCCCTTAAAAGATGCAAGTAAAAATCTTGTTGTAATGGTCATCCAATAGTTTACACTTATCCCAAACAACGTATTGAATATGATTCTCCATTCATATTCAACAAATCATAATTAATGAATATCATGGAATAGTAGGAAAATAGTATTCTTAATACTTTCTAGTGGCAATGGTGTATAATACTGACATAGAGATGGCATCGATGATATAAACAGGCTTTCAAGAGTTAGTAATGGTGAAAGAAGTTACTCAGATTGGGGAGGTGATATTGATGACATGAAGAGCACTTCTGGTGGAGCTTTATTTCTTGGAAAGAAACTAGTTTCATGGATCAGCAAAAAATAGTCATGCATTTCTTTATCTACTTTAAAAGCTGAGTATGTTGCAACAACAATTAATTGCACTCAAGTCTTGTGGGTGAAGCAAATGTTGAAGGATATTAGGGTAAATTGTAGTGAACTGATAGTTATCTATTCTGATAACTCTGTAGCTATTGACATATCTAAGAATTCAGTATTTCACTCTAAGACTAAGCATATTTCAGTAGAGTATAACTTTTTGAAGGACAAGGTAGAAGCAAAGGAAGTCAAATTGGTTTATGTGAACACTAAAGAACAAATTGCAGACATATTCACTAAACTGCTATTTAAGGAATCATTTCAGTATTTGAGAGACAGGTTAGGGGTTTCTAGCCCTCTGATAGAGACTTGATTGATGAAGGTTGTCATCAGTTCGACATGCATTATCAGAGACATTATTCATTCCAGCACTGATGAGTGGTGCTACTACTCAGGGGAGTAGTCAGGTTTGAGATTTAGAGGTTTATATCATTACTTTGATATTTTTGTCATATTTCTGGCATTGATGTCAAAGGGGGAGTGATAGTAATGTGAAAAATCATTCAGAACCTTACAAAGATATCATTCACAGGGGGAGAGCTATTGATTGTTGGTTGTCTTCCACAAGGGGAGACTTGTTTGGCACTTCTTGGTACTTAGATGTTTTTCACATCTAGTGTTGCCATCAATGCCAAAGGGGGAGATTGTTGACATTATAGATGAATTGATTATGTGAT
>NW_026729133.1:124942-147942 GCF_030272615.1 Cryptomeria japonica
TTGTGGAGCCATGAGTGTTGATTCTGATGTTCCTTGGCATCTGGACAACCTTCTCTTTGACTCTTACTTTATCCTTTGGATTTTTTGGAGGAATTTCTTTAGTGGAGGCCAATCTTGTTGGTTTTACACATTAGGTCTTGTTCTTCGGGTTGTGATCCTTTTTTGGGCCAACTGGATTCCCTTCGATCATATAAATCATTGTAATTGGGCATTAGAATGCATTCATGAGTTTAAATAGAATGTAGTAGCTAAATATTAAGTTTGAGGTCCTGGTTGTGACCCATTCTGTATTTTTTAGCATGTTTTAGTAGGTCGGTTGTTACCGGTTGGTTGTAATCAGCCTTTGTGTTTTCGTTGTGTTTACTCTTGCTGACTAGTCTAGACTAATCTCTTTGAGGTCCCTCCTAACTGGTGACTGCACCATCTTCCCACCAATTTTTCCTCTTTGTGTGCTCACTTATGTCATAATCAATGAGCAAAATTTATGGCTCATTTTGTCATAAATTAGGTAGCTATTTTGTCTCTCAATCATGTAATTATTTAGAGCAATTATTGCTCTCAATTTGTCATAAATCAAAGGGCTATTTCTTCTCTCATTTTTTCATAATTAGTTTGCACAATTTTCTCCCAATTTGATATCTTGAAAGAGAAATTTGTCATGAAACTCTTGCCAATCAATTTGTCACAAATCATGCCAATTCCTTATTTTGTCATCCTTTTTGAATCCTCATAAATTTTCTATAAATTGAGCACTCTTTTCTCAATCAGGAAAAACAACAATTCGAGTACCATCATGCTATCACTTTCACTTTGCAACTTTGCTTTTAATCACGCTTTGGACTTGTAGTTGAAACCCATATAATTTAGAGGCGAAAGAATAAAAATGGAGTTCAAAGAAGGAGAATCTCCATATGGTTGAAGTTTTCATTTTGAAATCTTGTCTCTCTTCCTCTATTGAATGTGAGAAGATCGATGTCTTAGCTTGTTATGTTTTGTAGTTGCATAACTTAGGCATTGATGCTTTATCTATTTTCCTACCTCACAGTCACATTGCCTCTTTGTAATTATTTCTGAATAAAAAATTATATCCTCTCTAAATTATTCCATCAACATTTTATCAAACAATTGCCACAAGAAAGAAAATCTATGCAAATTTCTTCGCATATATGCTGAGAATGCCTATTGCATTGTAACTTTAGTAAAATCATTTACTCTAACAATTACTGCATCTATTATAAAAAGAAGAAGTGTTGAAATTACCTTGCAAAAGACAATAAATTGCATAAAAGAAACACTCTAAGGAAAATGCACTTAGAATTGCACAGTAGTAAAGCTTAAAATTGGGAAGAAATTGCCATTTGTTGAAAGTTTCGGTTCATTTTGTTGGTAGATCTAAAATGGTGGATTTTTCGATGGGCTCTTATGATAATGTGCAAGGAAAGTTTTAATTTTACGTGGTGTTTGAGAAATGTGTTGGGGATTTCAAAGAGATTTTGTTCCACAACAAGGTGTCTATCATAGTGCATTGCGTGGAGGTGGTCAAAAGGCTTGGCTCTCTCACATGGAAAAATTTAAATCACATATATTAAGCTTACATTTTTAGGTTTAAAAGTTTTTAACAATCAAAGTTTACTGATGTTTCCTACACTTAATATGTTGTTTAAGGTGTGTGGTCACTTTGAGAATACAATTTTAGACTTAAAAGTGTTAAACATTTAGAGTTGATTAAAATTCTTTAGGCTTAATATGTTTCTTAATGTGTGTGGTTTAACGTTGGCCCTATCACATTGCCTCTTTGCAGTGATATATATCCTTTCTAAATTATGTTCATGTTTCTTGAATGTTTTAACCCTTTATCAAAAGAACCATTTTATTTAAATAATGTCTTTTTCTCTCTTTGAATGTCCTATGTGTATAAGAGATGGTTTAACACAAACAAAATTGTGTTTTTATAGTATGTTTCATTGTGCTTTTAAAATATGTTTCTTCATGTTTGTATGGTATGTTTCTCCTCATTTTTACTTTGTAGTTGATGGGAATAGTTTCATTTATTATTTTAAAGTAAAATTATAATATTAAATTTTTGCATGGGGTGGGAAGGAAGGAAAGAAGGGTTCTATTAGGTTTTTTTAATATACTATATTATTTCTATAAATATGAGTTTTTTTTTTATTACATAAATTTAAAATATTGAATTAAATTATGTTAAAGTAAGTCTTAAATAGGATTCATATTTAGTCAACTCTTTTTTCTTATATTTCAGTCTAAATTAAATAAATAATCATTTCTAGTTAGAAATCTCTTTATGTCTTATTTTAGGAGGAAATTCCTAATTTACCCTTATCATGCTAGAATTCATTAATGCAAATAGATGCTTCTATAGGCTTTTTCATGTATCTTAAACTAAATAGGTTTTCCTTGAGTTTATAGGTTTGATATAAGGTCTCTATGGATGTGGATCTCTTGAAGGATTCAAAGAAAATAGTACATATCTAATTGCCCAATTGAAATAAACTCATTGTTTCATTATATTAAATTTTCATATACTTGTAATTTTAATCTTCTTAGCATAAGATCTAAGAATTACCTTTGGCATCCCCCCATTTTAATCCTAGCATTCAACCCACTTGTACGTCTCTACCTCTTGATAAAAAAGGGTAGGCTTGGTATATACTAATGTGTCACAAAACAAAAAATCATACTAATGATGGAACACCAATTGAGCCATCCTTAGCCATTGGTGGATAGTTCTTAAAAAATTAGAGTAATTAAAAAACCTCTACTAATAACAAAATAATTTATCTCCCCTCATAGGGAGATGTTTGGGGATCAAAATTATCTCAAGAACCATTAATGTTGTTAATTCTAGCATCTAAAAAAGTAAATATCACCTGACATTTATCCTAGCCCGTCACTACATAATGGAGACCTTATAGCCCTTCACATCATGTGGAAGAACTAGAATTAATGCCATAGAAATTGTGCCTTAGCCAATATTTCATTTAGATAGGTAGCTTTATTTCAATGGAAGCATTTCTATAGGATAGTTGCATAGCTTTGGATGAGATTGACAACAAGGAGATGACAATTGACACTCATTCATGGATTATGTTTCCTAAAAAAATTAAGGTCTAATGAACTTTCCATGGAATTATTTTGTTTGTGGCACACAACATTTTCTATGCCTAGACATTCTTCATTTATAAGAGGTTAAATCTATGTTTTCTTCATTATTTTTGTAACATGTTGTGTTATTCTTCCCCCTAGTATTTTCTCATGCATCAATCATGAAGTATGTCATGGTGGCATTGTCACCTTTCTCTCTTTTACATGGTATCAACACTTAGTTGATTAGAGGTGTGAATAATTATTCACTTTTAGTTATTAATTTTATTTCCTTGAATGATGCTATGGTAGAGATAGATTATAAATTCAATGCAAACCACCACAAGGGTTCATTGTAAGTAATTTAAATAAGAACAAAATGAGATGATGTGGGTTATCAACAATTCATTATATAGATAAACAAAAGCATGGTACTTTATGCACAATAAGTTAGACATTTATCATCCCAATATTAATCACTACCATGATCATATGATGTGTACCAATAGATTAATATTAGTGTGATAATTAATAAGTTTCTTAAGTTTTATGATATAACCTTATTTTCAACTCAATTATTCATTTTATTTTAAGATACTTAGTACTCTTTTCCTACGGATCCTTTAATAAGTGTTGTAGTTTCTAACTATCTTTCAATATGATTTGTATATAGTGAGAAAAATTGAACTTAGACCAAAATGAATTATCTTTCTAAACATTTTTCTTCTCACTTATAAGCCCACCTCAATTCACAAGTATTTTTTGAATTTGGAGCGACCTACCGCATATGAGAGAAAATTAAAAGCTTGGTGGAATAACACTATCAATCACACCTTTCATATTATTTCCATAAAAATGGGTTATATCTAGCTCATTTCTTCCACTATATTTATGAGGCCACCACCTTGGAGCTCTACCTAGACAATACCACTATAGAAGCAATCTTGCATAACCAAAATAATTTGCATTTTATGCTTAGCTAGATTTTTGGTTTTAGGTGAATTTTTTATATTTAACAAAGCCAATTATTTTTATTAAATATTTTGGCAAGGGTAAAAATAAGACTATGGTTGTAATTTCAAGTATTTTGGTGGCATTTCGCATTGGTCAATTTAAAAAAAAATTAAGGTGGGCATTGCAATCTTGTGGATCTCACCTACACCTCAAATGGAGCTTAAATGTCATATAAAGTATAATTATTTGAGTTTACATTATATGAAAATAATATAATTAGATTTTGGGCTTATGAAAGGATCAATTCTAGGTTTCCAAGTTTAGAGGTCAAGTGGCAGTGAAAGTGGTCTTACACACATGACTAAAATTAGCATATTGTAAGAGGAAGTGTAAGAAACCTAAATGGAGCTTCCAAATTAAATTAAAATGCAAAATTGTATGTGAGAGAGTTTTTTCATACCTCTTTTGGGTTTCGTATTTGGTTGAAATTAAATTAAATTGCATTTGCTGGAACAAAAAGGATAGGTGTTGAATTTCATTTGTAAAATAGTTTACAATTTTGGAGGTGAATTTTGGAGAGCTTGAAGGACAATTTGGAAGCCATTGTTTCTATTGAAAATATGCTATTTTTGTTGGTCTATGGTCAAACCCATATCAGATTGGAGAGTGGTATTGTGAATCCAGTAGGCTCACCTAGTTGTTTGGTAAAGTTGAGCACAATTTTAATTTTGATTTCTATGAGTTTGCTTGAACAGTTATGGGGTTTTGAATCCATTATATTTTTTTGTTATAGATCAGATTTCTTGAGTGTTTAGGGGTGTGTTTTATATTTCTATTGAGATGTAAATTCATATTTAAATAATTTATTAAGAAGCCAACAATGGTGGCTCATTGTTATGTAAACTTGGTGTTGATTTCAAAAGAAATTTTCCTAGTTTGTTCATTGATTTGGGTTTTAAAATAACATTAGTTTTATTTTTTCAAATAATATTTTAAAAATTATGAAATTTAATTTTAGGTTTTTTTTTAGAGGTAGGATAACCCCTTTCATCAGTTCTATTAGAGCCAAAATATTTTTAGAATGCTGGAAAATTCACTAGAAGGAGGTAGTTCACACTAGGATTGAGCTTTTGGGTATTATGAAAAGTGTATGCAAGAGGAGCCCTATGTGGTAGGGGTAGAGGTAGAGGAAGGAATGAAAATGTTACATGTGTGTAGCATCATAAAATTGTGACCCTTGCAATTTTTGACCACATTAGAGTCCTCACGCATGAGAATAAAATTCCCAAGCTTGATTAGAGACTAGAGACTTGCTCGACACCTAAAAATGCATCTGTCTTGCCCTGTGCATTGCCCGAACTGCATCTTGTCCTTGAAAAAAGGGTAGGATAGGGGCGTGGTACCCTTGTCCTCCTACAATAGGGGTGTAGCATCCTTGTACCCTACCCTATTTTAGGGTAGAACCCTTTTCAATTGTGCTTTGGAGGTTGCACATTGAGTGGGAAAAGTCCCCCAATGTAGGCCTGTGATGGAAAATCAATCAATTAACCCTAATTGATGAGTATATAAGTCACATTTTCCCTCTCATTTGCATAAGTTCAACAAGTGGAAAAGTTGGATAAGCGATAAGGTGGGCATATGTTTGAGAATTCAAGCATTCCTTTCCAACATTAAGTATTCTCAAGTCTCCTTTCAATGCTAGGTATTGCATTCAAGTCAAGGATTCAACCATTGAAGAGAAGATTCATTCCAACATTCAACTTCATATAAGAAATTCTATCATCATTTGTATCCCGACCTCTCTTGAGGTGATTTACATTTCAGTCTTTCATTTACATTTACTTGCAAGTACTTTCTTTCATCATTTGGTTAATTCCAAAAATGGGGTTTGAATTGAAGGCAAACCCCCAATCCCAACCCCTTTTCCTCTCTTTTCTATAAGTAGGTTGTAGGTACACAATTGTACTTTCAGATTTAAACTCAATTTGCAGAGGCAAAAAAACCCTTTTTGTTTAGTGGATTTTCCGAAGGACCGTGTACACTTTTGCCCTGGTCTGGTTAACTTTTACTCAAATTCGCAGGGCAGCTTCATCACGACATATTATTTCCAGATCTAGGTGCACAAATTCATCCTATGCTTCTATCTCGAGTTATAATTAGATCTTTGTAGCCTTTTCACTTGGTTATAAGTACACAATTCAATCAATTCATATCTCATTCTAGAAGAGGGGATTAACTTACCATTCTTATATCACTCAGAATTCAATCTCCTTCTCTAGAGGTTGAATCTAGTGCATTTCCCCCTCTTCTAATATAATGAATGAAAAGTGTTTGAAGGAAACTCCAAAGTGAAACTTTCATCTCTCCTTCGAGGGAAGAAAAGCTTTCCTCTAGATCTCTCATTTGCTCATTTTTCTCAACATTACATTATGATGAAGATTTGACATCCTTGAGAAGGCATGTTCAAGCTTTAGAAGAGGAAATTAGAAGGGGTTTTTCTCAAAGGAGAGAACCTAAGAGTGAGAAGGATGAAGCTATAGAAAATGCTAATGGTGCAAATGAAGAAGATGAAACAACTGAAGTAGTTGTGAATCATCCTTTATTAAAGTCATTGTAAAAATGGGAAAAAGACCAAAAATTGATGTTCTTACATTCAGTGGCAATTTGAGCTCCAAATTCTTTATAAAGCCTAATTCTATTCATAACTACCCTATGAGAACCAACTTCCCATCAACTAACTCTTAGAAACTAAATATTTATCTATTAACCTATCTTAAACTAATTATTTTGTTTATTTAATATGCCAACATAACCCCCTTATTACATAAATTTAAACAATAGTATAACATTGCAAGGGTTTTGAACCCAACCCTTTTGGGGATTTTTATGAAGCGCCTTCACTAATCCTCTTCACTCACCTAGAAAATACCAATTGGTTGCATCTATGGATCTCCTAGCTGCAGAATTGGAAACCATCTACACAACATGAGAGAACATTAAAGTGTTCCCACCCTCCATGCATAATGACACACATTTCTTCTAAATTCCACATCTCCTCCAAGTGTGTCTAACACCTCCTCAAGTTCTTTGAAAACATTCCATCCTCTATTGCACAAATCACCAACCAAATATTTGCACATGAGACACCTTTCCTCTCAAAGTCCACATAAATCCTTTGAGTGTGTCTAATATCTCCTCAAGTATTCAACAAATCACTAATCAAATATGAATACACCAAGTACACCCACAAGAAATCTTTCCCCCATAGTCTTTGAAGGGATATATAATGCCAAGTTCCCTCTTTTTTCAGGGACACAAATGTGAGAGGATGCTTCTCATGCAATGAATCATCCCTAAGTGAGAAGTTATCTTGGGATGATAAATGACCTCATTCCTCCATTACCTCAAAACCTCCAATAATAGTTTTACACTTTATTCATTTCACAAATCATGTGAGTCTTTGGAAGCCTTTTTAGGTGTAGCAAAGATAGCTCTGACTATTTGAATATCCATCATTTAATTTATAATTGTTTAAAAATTCATTGAAATGTTGAAAAGTACTCTCAAGTGTAGAATGAATTACTCCAAAAAAAACAAGCAATATCTGGCATATAAGCTAATATGACAATATTGACTTCAACCAATGATGGACCCATGGATATAGTAGTCAATCTTATTTTAATATATTTAACCTATTGAATAGAATTGAACAAGAATTCCCTAACTACATTAAGGTCATTGCACCAATTCTCTTTGCACTCCACTATGATTTTTTTTGGTTAATGATCCTTCCCATTTGTATCAATCAATGCTCTCTACTATGATTTGGTTTATATATCCTTATATGAAACGCAATTCACGCTAGAAATTTTATATTAAGGAATGAACCATGTATTAACCAAATTCTATACTAATCAAAAGTCATGCGTCCAAAAAATTTCCTCCTTGTGGAATACTCAAACTTTAAACATCATAATCAACAAAACAAGAATACTCTTAGTTTATTCTGTCCTTCTTCACACAACTGCAATCACCCACATAACTATAATGCACACAAACTCTTCTCAAGATTGTTAGGGTTCTCTTGCTACATAGGGCTCCACAAATATTATAAAATATAAAAAAAGAAAAAAGAACTATAATTGAACTCTCCATGTGGCACCATCAACATTTCCTATGAGTTGATCCCACTTCAATCTTTTCCTATCACAATAAACTGGCCATCTTTAAGGCCTCTATCCATCATGCATAGGGACATAATTATTGTAGGGCTTTGTATCTTCATGGCCAACATTCATGTAACCTTCCTTATAACAACCAGCCATATTTGTGGTGGTCTCTTATTCTCCAACACATGCTCCAATATTCACACCATTGTCCTCTTGTAGCACTATTCTTCTTTTCCAATATAATAGATGCTTACAATAGATTCTTGTTCTTAAATATCCACAAAAATATTGGCTAGTTTTATATTATCATAAATGAATAGACTATCTACTCTGCGAAAAAGTTAACACCTCCAAACCCCTCCATTCTCTGAAATCTACTCAAACCAGGTAGTTCCAAGGGGAAAAAAACCCTAATGATGTAGGAAATTGAACCCCTGAAGGTGGTTCTTCTGAATATCAACTTGGACAAGAGGAAAATGGAAACCCCTAGAAATAGCTTGGCTAAATCCAAAAAGATAGGGAAAGATTCGGTGAGGAAGAGTATCACAATTGACTTGAACCTGCATAGCTCTGAAGATGAGGAGGAGAAGGTTTTGGAGAAAGAAAGAAAAGATGGAAGCTCGAGGGAGAGAGGATCAGCTAGGCTTCATATGAAAGAAAAGAAAAGCAAGACTAAAACTAAAGAGATGATGGAAAACCTTGAGGAAACCCTTAATTTTGAGGAAACTGAGGAGATGTCTACTAACAATTTAGAGGATGATGATTTTGAATCTAAAGAAGAGGGCCAAGAGGAAAAATTTAAGGAAGGAATTGAGGAAGAGAGTGAAATTGAGGAAGATTTTGAAAATTCTGACGAGAGCCTACAACCCTCCAACAATATGGAAGACAAAGGGATGGTCCCCTATTCTCATGAAATGCCATGGGTTAAACAAAACAAGAATAATGTGGAGGATGAGATAAATGAGTTCCAAGAACTCATTCTCAGCCTGGAAGGAAAAAATGAAGATTATAATAAAAAAATTGATAATCTGTGTGAGGCTTTTAGTTCTCTCTATGAAATCATTGATGAGGTGATGAACAAGGCAGTTATGTGAGTCGTGTCTAGACAAGGAAAAATAAAAAGGAAAAATAGGAAGATGACTAAATAGGGGAAGAAAGAGGTAGATGCAGAAGGCGGTGAAGACATGCAGGAGGACACTTGGACCATCGAGGTTGATAGGATGAAGTACAATTGGAACCTGATTAAGAATGATTAGGCATCTATCTCGTTATTTTGTTAAGTGTGTTACTTGGCATAGGAGATTAGGTATTTTGATTATGTTTATAGGATGTTGGGCCTATGTGCCTCTTAATGTAGACTTTATTTTGATGGTGAATATTGTCGCTCTTGTTTAATTTTCATGATACTCAACATAATGGTATTATGATAGGTAGATGGTGGTTATTTATAATTAGTAGGTTTAGCTATAGGAACATGGCTATTTTTTACTACTTATGAAGGTTAATTTTTTCTCTCTTTTTCTAGTTGTTTGGGGCCATGGTTTTTCTTCTTCTCCATGATTTTGTTGTTTCATAGGTTTAGGGCCTTCTCCCTGCTAACACAATAAATAAAAAATTTAACACCTCTTCTGCAAACCACACAACTTTGTCAAGTTTACACCATCTTTGAAACGTTTCTCAAAGTTCTACATTTCCTTACACGCCAATCTCCTCACTACTCCGATACCATATTTGAATGCAAGATTAGCATAAAAAAAATGTGATAGATTAATTTATTCATAATGATCTTACATTGAACTCTAAATGACTTTATAAAGCTTCATTTTAATCATAAATACCTGATGGAAACAAACTTCCCATCAACTAACTCTTAACAACTAAATGTTTATTTATTAAACCATCTTAAACTAAATAGTTGTTTATGTAATACACAAACACCTAAAACCTTGCAAATAGATTATAAATTATTTACAACAATAATAATTCCAATAATCTGATTATAATAATTAAACATTAGTAAATCTATGACAAAATTATCAATTCATTGATAAAGCATTAAACATTTTTGGAAGGCTCAACAATAAGAGAGCATGGGAGAGAATTACTTTGATGGGGTTTCTTAGATCCTCTAACCTTGATCCAAGAGTGGATATACCATCCCTATTGGCCACAGGTGGCCCATGCCATCCATATGAGATGGTCTAACAAGTGACTTGTCCACTTTTTGTTCCCTCTTATCTTGGCATCTTTGTCCTTGTCTGCATGATTGGTCTCCTTATATTGAAGCACCATTATAGGGGACAGAGGTTACAATAGGCTTCCCTAGAAGTCATCTTCTCTAGGCCCAATGGCAATATCCTATACACCCCTTTAGCCTCCTGGAACCTTCTAGTCCCCTAATAGAGGTGGTGTACCTTGAGGAGTGCCCCATCACTATACCACTCTTGCAAACTTGATTTCTTCTACCATGGTTGGTTCAAATAATTAGATAGAATATAAAGAGAGAATCCTATATTAAGTCACATATTAAATAGACATAGGAAATAGAATATTATTAATAATTAATAAGAAAATAATATCCATCATACTATGTACAAAGAATTCATAAGTTCTACTTTTTTTTATTCTTAAGGTTTGCTCCTTAAGTCTACTTTAACTCTTCAAAATTCTTTTATTTTTCTAATTCTCCTGAATGCTCTCAAGACAATATTCATTTATATTTTCTAAGGTGTCCTTTCTCACCAGGAGTTATGTCTCTTTAATAAGGTTGGATTCGTATAAAACACTTTATTTCCATTTATTAATTTCCTTTCCCAAAAAGGGTGCACTTATCTTAGGATGTTGGCCAACAAAATAATTAATTTTTATTTATTTATTTTCCTAAGACTTTCTTCTAGGTTAGCCATATTTATGCATGACCTAACTTAGGTTGGCCCCTTCTTATTCCATGGATGATGTTTTTATACTTGCTAACTATTAGTGACCTAGTTTGATGAAGGATATGGCTTCTTAAGAGGGGACATGATAGTTTGTCATTCCTAAAGTTGCTTGTCCTCAAGCAATGATAGTCTTCACAAAAATTTCTCAATGGGAGGATCCCTAACTAACCTTTCAATGTTTGTAATTTTAAGACAATTTTTTTTATCTTCTTTCAAATAGAAGGACTAATGCCATCTTATAGTTTGTAAAGATTGAATATGTTTACACATTGAATGTCTTTTGCAAATGAGTATAAGAAGAATGATACACATCTATGACCTCAAATACAATGTTCTTTCCTAAATAAATTCACATGTTTTAGTTCAATCTATTTCTTTATATTTTAGATCAACCAAAAATATAACTTTTATTCTTATAGGAACATGTTTACAAAAATCATAGACACTCATGAAAAAATACATTAGTCATGAACCAAACATGAGACATACACATAAAAACATGGAGTATACACAAGGATATATAGAAACATGGAGCATACATGTGAATACATGTATTGTTAATTCCTTCTTATTGACTAGAATTCATCTATTGATTTACCCTACAAGCGGGTAGGATTGTTCTCTAATACCAAATGTAATGTCCCCTAAATGTCAATGCCCTAAATTTTACCTAATTCTCAATTTCCAAGTAATTAAGTGGGTTTAAAGTGTACCTTTCCCTAATTGAAACCTTGCAAATAAATTAGAAATCATTTGCGACAATAATAATTTGAATAAGCTGATTATAATAATTAAACATTAGCAAATCCATGGAAAAATTATATATTCAATCATAAATCATTAAACATAGTTGGAAGGCTCAACCATAAGAGAACATGGAAGAGAGTGACTTTGATAGGGTGTCTCAAATACTCTACCCTAGGCCTAAGAGTGGATATACCATTCCTCTTTTCCTCATGTTTCCCATGGCATTCATATAAGGTGGTATGCCAATGATGTGTCCACTTTCTATTCTCACTCATCTTGTCATGCTTTACCTTATTTATATAATCAAGTTTTCACTATATTGATGCACTATGATAGGGGAAAGAGGTTACAACAAGATTCCCTTGAAGCCATCTCCTCTGGTACCAGAGGTAGTAACCTTTATACCACCTTCACCTCACAAAGCCATCTTGTCTCCTCATACAGATGTCATACCTAGAGAAGTACTCCAAATCATTGTACCCCCATTGCAAACCTTATTTCTTCTACCATGGCTAGTTATCATAATTAGACATAATATATATAGATAATCCTATATTATGTCACATATTAAATATTCATAAGAAACAACATATCATTAATCATTAATGATGAGATAATATTCAATATGATATGTGCAAAGAATTCATTAGTTTTTGTTTTTTCTATTCCTAAAGTTTGATCCTTAAGTATACTCTAAATCTGCCTAATTATATTGTTTTTCTAAATTCCCTTAATGATCTCAAGACAATTTTTATTTATACCCTTTAAGGTGTCCTTTCCTCCAAGGAGTTACATCTCTTTACAAGTTAGCTAGGTATTAAATACTTTATTTTAATTTATTAATTTTCTTGGCCAAAAAGGGTGCGAACTTATCTTAGGTGGCTAGATAGAAAAATAATTAATTTTTATTTGTTTATTTGCCCAATACTTTCTTCCAAGTTAGCCATCTTTATCCATGACCTAATTTAGGTCAACCCCTTCTCATCCCATAGATGAATTTTATATTATTACTAAGTATTAATGACCTAGTTTGATAAAGGTTGTGGCCACTTAAGTAGGGAAATGGCAAAAAATAACAACATTTGTATTGAATATCTTGGCTACAAGATGATAAGAAGGTTTTGGTTAGCATATAAAGCTTGATAAAACTTAACATATAAAAGTATTATATGGAGATAGTGTGTGATGTATGTCTATGAATGTTTATCATATTTTCTTAGGTAGGTATTGGGAATTTTATAGGAGAGAATTACATGATGGCTATGCTAATACATACTCATTAACAGAGGATGGAATCAAACATAAGTTGAAGCCTTTATTTATTCCTTCTTCTTTCTTATTTCTCTCGTACCTTCATGATTTTTTATCAATTAGCTCAAGTTTTGGCGTTCTATTATGATTCATCATCAAGAGCTTACCTATTTCTTATCAAGTAACTCATTTATTTACATTTGTCTCTATAAAATTATTGCCTTGTTTTTAATTACAATTGGTCTATTTAATAGTTCCATTTTGATTTCTGGTTTGAATATTAATTTTCATCTTATTATTGCACCCCCAGTCTTCATACCTTTTAATTTTTTGTCTTTCTTTTACTTCCTTTTTTTTCATTCACTTTAGTCTACTTCTCATTCTTTTATTTACTTATTTTTCCTACATTCTTCCTTTATTTTTCCATCTCTAGATATTCTATGTTTTTTTTTTATTATATAAGCAAGGAGACGGCCCAAAACTGAGAACAACAAAGAGTTACAAAGTTGAATCTTCAGGCAAGGAGTAGCCACCCGGAGTCCAAACAAAAAATAGAGCCCATGCTTAAGAAATAATCAAAAAAATTTATAGTTTTGTAGCTATTTCTACACATCCTTATCATCTCATACTTATCATACCACTTATAAACATCATCAGTAATCCTACTACTTAAAGTCTTAATAAAAACACCAATAGAGAGAATATTGCTAAGAGTCTTATTAGTCCTATGATAATAAAGGTTAGCATTAAAGAGTACGCAGACCCAGCATAACATCCTTAAAATGATCATCAATAAAAAGGAAAAAAAAAAACCAAAGAGCAGCTAATCCTTCTTAAGTAGATTCAAGTCACGTTGGAGTCTGCCAAGATTGTATTCCCAAGTGTGCATCTTCTCCTCATCATCGTCTATAGCTTGCTCCATCTAGCCCTTCTTCATCAACTTCTTCTTGTTATTTTTAATCCTCCCCTGACCAAAAACCATGCCCAGAACAACATTCTTCATAACCCCATCCGTACTGTAGCAAAGGGAGATTAAGGCATCTCTAGAGTAACAACTCTCTCCTTTAGCTCCTATAAATTCTCTTCCAGATTCTTGTTGTCATCTATCTTAAAAGGGGACTCCAAGGAACAGGGAACCATCTCCTCATCACCCAAAAAATTAGAAACCTCAAGGCTTTATTTCAAAGTATCTGATTCTACCACAGTCTCATTGATCTCATCCCCATCTTCCTCTTCTTCCATTTCCTCTTTGAAATTATCTTTAGGTTCATCCTTCTCCTCCTAGAAATCATCATCCTTGGGATTGTCAATAGAATTATCATCCTCCTCCGGATCATAAATTTCCTCCTGATTTTTAACATTGACCTGGTTATCAACTTTTTCATTTTCCTCCTTTCTTTCCTTAGCCCGAAGCCTATCCAACCTCCATTCCCTAGAGCTGCTTTCAATTTTGTCCTATTCCGAAGTTTTTTCCTCCTTATCATCTTGATAGTGCAGGTCTAGGTCTATGGTGATATTTTTACTAGTTGACTCTTTGCTGGTTTTTTTTGCTTTAACTGGGGAATTCTTGGGGGTTTCAAGCTTTCTCTTATTTGGGTTCACATTTAGCAAGGCAAGTTCCAAGGATTATTTATCCAAGATATCGAGGGTATGTTTTCCTCTATTCTTAGTAGAGGAGGTGGAGACAAGAGAACATTGAGACATAGAGTTAGAAAGAACAAGCTTGGAGAACTTACCAAGATTTTTCTGAGGATTTTCCTCATTCCCAAGCATAGGGGACAAACTAGTAAGACTGGAAGATTAATTCATAGAAAAATTATAAAGCAGATAGATAAGGCCCTGGTGGAGCAATGGGTTGGCACCATTTTGAATGTAGGACTCTATGTAAGAAAATATAAAGAAACGCAAATAGATTTTCTCCCCATGCCTAATATGATTAAGGATAGGAAAATGATAATAGTGTAAAGTAGTGTATCTACCTTCAAGAGTAAAATAATTCATAACATAATAACTAACAATAAGGAATAGTTTAGGTAGAGCCAAGAGACCATACCCATTTTGAATTGCCTCCGGTTTTTTCCCCTTTCTCAAAGAATTTTTCATAAACCCTTTGTAGTCTCCATTGCTACATTTTTCCACCTGTTCACCATCATTCTGCAAACTAGTGACCTTTGTGATTTGATCAAGTGCTATAGTGAAGAAAATCCTCCCTATAGTCATAACACCATTCACTCAAGAGTTGCAAAATTGCGCTATCAGGGCTTTATTGTAACCCTTCAAAGCCAAAAAGAGGGGGTAAAACCAGCATTCTGAAACAGTTCCCAAATCTCCTCATTGTCATGAAGCCCATCACATTTTTTAGGCTGAGTTCTCGTAAGAGGCCCTCCCATGTTGGAAGAAGGATAAACAGAGTGCAGATTATCTCTATGAAAGTGACCCAAGAAACAACTCAGATTCTTCACAATCACAAGCAAACATAAAGAAATATTTTTGGAAAGGTCATTTTTCAACTCTTTTACACTGTTCTCATCACATGTCTGATTTCCTTTCACATCATTAAATTTTAAGGCTCTACAAAAATCAAAATCACTTCCTTTACTTCTAATAAAAATGCAATCTAAAAAGATCCATTCGAAATCATGAGCCATAGTTCCCATACCTGCCTCTAGACCATTCAAATCCATGTCATCTTCATCATGCATAGTCGAGCTGGAAAAAGAACTTGTAAGCATAAAGCTCCAAATCACCCAAACCCTACCTGTCATACTCTAAGGGCCCACATAATTTTTGAAATTTTTTAAAAAGGCGGTCATGTAAACAAAAACTCAAAACCCAACCATTAAAACCTTTATTGATATCAGCCCTTGTTCCCTTGTTTACACTTAAGACTTTCACAAGCCAAAATCACTTTTATCTCCTTCGATTTTTCACTAAGGTTAATCTCCAATCCACATTACTCAAACCTTGATTCACAATAAGGTCAATAGCCATATTTCCCTCCATGTAGGTATGTTGAACAATAATATTCTCAAAGAGATTAAGAAAACATTTACACTTGTTTATAATCCCTTTGATCTCCTAGAGGGGAGAAACAAAGTTATTAAGATAGTTAATAATCAACTTTGAATCTCCTTCCAAGATTACTTTCCCCATCGACTTATGTTGAAGCCTAGAGAGGACCATCCAGACCACCATAGCTTCAACTCTGTTATTTGTACCAATCCCCAAATTGGTGCCAAATCCTTTAATCAACCTTCCCTCTCGATCTTTGGTTAGGTTGCCCCCCCCACAAAAACTAGGGTTACCTTTAGAGCAACCATCAAAATTACACTTGAACCATCCCGTATTTGGAGGGAGTCAAGTGCATCTTTTTCTTAGTAACAAGTTATTCCAGTTAAGCTTCAAGAAGTTATGTTGAATGCCCCATTTTTGTCTTAAGTGTAGGTCTAGTAGAGTAGGTAAGACTTTAGAGATACCTAAGGAGCCCGCATTGATATTCTCTCACCTGTTGTTTTATGACATTGGTGAGAATATTGATATTTTTCCTTTCTTCTCTTAAAACTCTATTATTATGTTCCCTCCAGATGTTCCAGGCTATAATTGGGGGAATTTGATGCCAAAGATTCTTAGCAACAAGGTGAGAGTAGGGGTTCATAGTCCAAGAATCCATTAAATTTCTCATGATTTTAGGATGAATCCAATTAATTTTCAAGTCCTTCAGAATAGCATCCCAAATTTATTGAGCATAACTATAGTGCATAAAAATGTGATCTATACTTTCCATGTCTTTATAACAAAGCTCACATTTGTTGGTAAACGAGAATTCTGCTTCTTAAGATTATCAATAGTCAGAATCCTCCAATGAGCCATTGCCCACCAAAAATAGTTAATTTTAGGATTTAGGCCTTTGATTTCCTCCATATCCTGGTAATATGATTTGACAATAAAGGTTCTTGCAGAATTGATTTTCCATATCCATTTGTCCTCAATATGAGAGGAAAAAAGGAAACAGTAAGGTAGAAGATCTAAAAGCTCCTTGACCTCCATCATAAGCTAGTCTTTAACCTTCACCAGGATATCAGAATCGTTAGTGATAGTCTCTATCATATTTCTCCAACCTGCTCTCTCCCCTTGCCACATTATATAGTCATGAACTTTCACCCCGTAGGATCTACTTAGGAGGGTATAGATATTTCTAAGATCTGGGAGATTAGCAAGAGCCCGATGGTATGCCCAAACATCTTTGCAAAAGTTAGTTCTTTTCCCATTACCTATAATCATTTTGCCATGCTTTTTGATGTCCTTTCTAGTTTTAGTAACATTATTCCAAATGGAGGTACCAGAATCTAGGTCCATTAAGTTTATGAACTTATCAGAACTCTGAGTATGATTCAACATGCAAAATGCTAGTCCAATCCTTCTCTTTAGTTAACTGCCATCCAATTTTAGTAAACAGGGCTCTATTGAAGATTTTAATTTTCCTTATGCCTAGGCCCCCCACCCTCATAGGTCTGCACAGTTTTTCCCAAGCAACCAGTGAGATTCTATTTCTTTCTTTAGTGCCCGACAAAAGGAATCTTTTTATATTCTTTCAATATTTTTTCAGCCACAACCCCAAGCACTTTAAAAAGGGAAACGTAATAGATAGGTAAATTTTGTAGACATAAATTAACCAGTTGTAATTTTCTTTCCATAGTAAGGAGCTTCCCTTTCTAGCCAACCAACTTCTTGTGGAACCTTTCAAGAATTCCATTCTAAAATACCAAGGAAGGAGCTTTAGAGATGAGGGAAACACAAAGATAAGAGTCAAGGAGGGTAGAAATTTGGCAAGCTAATATGGTGGAGATATTATCTTGAAGTGTGGGGTTAACATTCATGAGGAATCACTTGCTCTTTTCATAGTTAATAAACTGGCCAGAAATTTGAGCATAATTTTCCAAGATTCTTTTCCAATTCTTATCCTCAAAGACGTAGAGCTCTCCAAATTTTATTGTATCATCCAAAAATTGTTCATGGGCGATAGGATCGAGAGTAGAAGCAACCCTGACCCCTTTAAGAGAGGCAATCCTTCTTAGCTTTTTAATATTTCTTCCCAAGACTTTAGCAACAATGATGAATAGGTAGGGAGATAGGGAATCTCCATGGCGAAGCCCTTTCTCACTAGATAAGTATCCCTTGGGATTCCCATTAAGAAGGTAAAATTTTTTTGGAGTACAAACACATTGCTCTATCATTTTTAAGAATCTTCCTTTGAATCCAAATCTCCTAAGGACTTAAAAAAGGAAGTCTCGAGAAACCCTATCATAGGCCTTAGAGACATCAGTTTTAAAAGCCATGGCAACTTTTTTGTTGTTCTCCATGGAGTGAACAAGTTCATGCGCCACAATCACGACATCAAGAATGCGTCTCCCTTTCACAAACTCTTTCTGATTACCTGAGATTAGCTTATCAAGAAAGGGTTTTATTCTATTGACAAACACTTTAGAGAGGACCTTATAGACAATGTTACAAAGACTAATACGTATGAAGTCTTTGGTGGAAACAACATTATCATGTTTAGGGATTAAAGCTATAAAAGTAGCATTGATCTGGTTAAGGAGTTTACCAGTTTTGAAGAAGTCCTTAACTGCATTGAAGACATCAACTCCCATGATATCCCAATAATCTTGGAAGAAGGAAGGGGGAAAGCCATCCAGCTCTGGGGCCTTACAAGGGGCAAAGGAGAACAAAGAAGTCTGCACCTCCTACATGGTAACTCTTTCAGTCAACATAGATAAGTCCTCAGCCCTAATAACTTTAGGGATAACATCCAAGAGATTGTGAGGTTCTTGGAGACCACTTTGGCCATTAAAAGTGTTTAAGCTAAGGAAATCAATGAAAAGAATAGTCATTTCATCCTCATCCTCCACCATAGTACCATCCTCTTTGGAGAGTTTCATAATTCTATTTCTACTTTTGTTCTTCATTGTAGATTGGTGGGAAAACTTAGTATTTTTGTCACCTTCATTTAGCCATTGTATCCTTCATTTTTGTTTTCAAAAAAACTCTTCCTTTCTGTTAAGGATAAGCCATTGATTTTTCAAATCCACTTCCTCTCCATACTCTTTTTCTAGAGCAGTTTTCTCTTCAATCTTAGTTTGTATATTCCCTAGGTCATAGATAATTATCTTTTTATATTCAAATATATTGCCAGAGGAGTATCGATTACAACCCTTGACCTTATCTTTGAGAATTTTAAGCTTTTGAGCAATTTGGTACATAGGAGTTCCCAAAATTGGAACATTCCACCATTGTTCCACAAGCATTCTAAATTCCAAGTGATGAGACCACATCATCTCATACGTGAAAGGGTAACATTTACGGTCGCAAGGGCCATCCATCACCAAGAGGATAGCATTATGATCAGACCCTACTCTAGGAGAGGAGCAAAGGGAAAAGGCATCAAAGTTCTCCCAATTAGTAGAAACCAACACCCAATCCAATTGAACCTAAATCAAATGTTTCCCAAGAAGGTGGTTAGACCTAGTGAAGTTAGAAACACTGAGGTTAATGTCATCAAACCAGAGGAGGAGATAAAATCCGCAAGATCAATCATACTCTCTGAGTAGTCCTCACAACCACCAGCTTTCTCAGAATGGTACAAAAGGGAGTTGAAATCTCCCACAACCATCCACATGTCATTCTTTTGATTCCCAATGAGACAACACAAAGTGGACCAAAGTCGAGCTCTAGGGGACCTAGAATTAAGGGCAAAAATATTAACAAGGTACCATTGGAGATGGGTTCTAAGATTTTTCATCTTAACAACTAGAAAATTCTTTTCAGAGTGAATCAACGAGCCTTCAAAAAAAGTAGGGTTCCAGAGAGTGGTATTTCCCCCAGAAGCACCATAAGAGTCACAATTTAGGAAGGAGGAAGTAACCCAAAAGGAGTTAGTAGCCTTCTAAAAATTCTCCTTATTCATTTGTCTCTTGAATCATTAAAACATCCACCTTTTTCTTCATTAGCTTACATCTTAACATATATAGTTTTATTTGGCTATTCAAACCCTGAACATTCCAGGAGAGGACTTTTATAACAACCAAAAACAAGAAAAGCAACTCTACTTACCTGAATAGAGACATGGCCAACACATGGGATATTAATTTTTCTTCTTTTTATTTTCTAAGAGCCCTTCCAAGGTTGTCTATTTCCCTACCACTACTTCTCATTCTACATCCTTTTGTCTAGTGTATCTCAAAGAAGGTCTTCCATCTTTACTATTGCCTCCCACATCCTCTTTTTTCCTCTTTTTATTCTTAGTGACAACCTATGTCCACTCTTTATCTTCCTTTTCATCTTCAGATAGCCAAAACTCTGACTTAGCTGGCGGAGGGGTGGAAGAGAATCTTAGAATGTGTTGATTTTCCTTAAGTTTACTAAACTCTCCATCATTTTTCTTTTTAGGAGTTAACATTTGGTTTTTTTGATTAACATTCTCTTTGTTTTGGGAGAAGAGGTGATCTCCAACAACTTTAACTGATTTTTCTCTAGGAGTATCATTTGCATTCTTCTCATGTCCTTACTTCTAGCTCAGGTCAATAAATATCTCACTATTCCCTGAAGTCTTCATGACCAAGTGACAACCCTTAGGAGGATTTAAAGGTGGTGGAGGGACTTCACATGATATTGCATTCACAGAGGAGGATGTCATGTGGTCATCCAACTACTTCTTCTTATCCTTAAGGAAGTTATTTTCAATATCCAGATTAGAGGGACCTTCCAACAATGTGGGGGCTTTTTACAGATGATTCTCAACCTTATTGCTTTGTTCCTCTTCCAAAACTTCCATACTTTTAGGGCTTAGTTATTTATGGTTGTCATTTCTTCTATAGGCTAAACTAAGATGTCCAAAATGGCCACAACTTTGGCAGAAAGCTTTGGCATTCTCATACTCAATTGGTTGAACCCAAGAGCCCAGCTTAGAGAGGAGGGTAACCTTAGTAGGCAACATCGAGTTGATAGTGACATTAAGTCAAACATGCACAAATAATAAATAGGATATGCATTGTGTTATGATATCAATAGAAAGGAACTTCTCAAAGGAGTTCTCAATCCCATTGAGAATCTTCAAATTTCAGAACTCAAGTAGTAACCTAGGGAGACAAATCCAAGTGGAGGCCACAACACCAAGATCAACCTAGGGATCGAGGTTAGGTTTCCATTTGCATAAGGAGAGGAATTTGTTATTCCCATAGGTCCAAGGCCCCTCCATGAGAATACTAGCCATGTCTGATTGATTAGTGAAGCTAAAAAGGAAGAGACCATTAGCCATAGCATTGGACGACACACTTCCTTTCAACTTCCATCTAGTAGAAACCCATTTTTTCACCAAGTCCAGAGGAGGATGGAAAACCAGAAACATCCCAACCAAGGAGAGGCTAAGTTCAACAATAGATAAGTTAAATAACACATTAGCTACCTCCACCTAATGTTCACTAACCACACATTTAGCCTGGGGAGAAGGACTGTCAGAAGATTTCCTCATCTATGCTTTGTTATTTCTATCTCAAGTGTCTATTCCAACAAAAATAATATAATAAATTTAACCATTCTCTTTAATACTTCCCATGTGACATTTAATTTAATCAAATTAAATTGAAAGTAATTTTATATCTTGATTTATAATTTATTTTCTTTACCCCTTTTATTAGGACTCACTACCCACTAGGCCCTCTTTTTATGTTCAAGTAAACATACCATTCTTCACTTTTCTCTACCTAATGATGGATAACAAAGTATGATCCAAAATTTAAATCAGGAAAATATACACAAAAAATTCTTAATGTATCTTTACCATGTAGTAATTTTTATATCTATTGCTCTCTTCCTAGATCCATTATTAGATTCAGTCCTCTCTAACTACTTTTCAGTGTGATTCTATACTAAATTAAAATCTTCCAAACTCAAGGCTATGAGGATTTCTTTTTCTAAATCCGTCGTTTCTCACTCATAAAGAGACATAAACACATATTAAATATATATATTAAATTTGGAACCACATTCTATGGATAGCTTGGTGGAATAACATTACCAGTCACCCTCCCACACTATTTGTATAAAGGTTGGTGTTAGATTTGAGAGTTCTACCTCTACTTTAGATGTTTATCCTTTTAACTTGAAATATTTTCTTCGCATGGCTTCACTTAATGAATAGAGGAAAATTGTAGCTATCATCTTCTTATTGTGCCTAAATCACGGATTGACATCACTAGCTGAAGATTAGAGGCAAGGCCCCTAATGAATCAATTTTGGCTTTCAAAATATGTCATAAATCTAAATTCATTGATAATAATAAAGAGGGGCTATAATCCTTTAGAAATATACCATAAAACTCTTTAAATCTTTATCTCATATTATGAGCATGTATTTACTACTTATAATAATATAAAAGCTTAAAACATCACTCTGCAATAGTGCCTAACTATAAATCCAAGTTGAGTCTTCACATCTTATCATATTATTGTAATTATATTCACAAAGGAATATTTATGTGAGGTTATATATGTCCAATGATGAATCCCCTAGCTTGGATAAATTACAATGAGTGAATATCATTAGAAGGTCCATTTGGAATCTTTCTATGATTTTTTTAGGAAATATAATTAGTAAAGGAATATATTAATTTTTTTACTTAAATATAGTAACCTATTTGAATTACACAAGTGTTGACTGATTACCTTACCAAATGTCTCCTAAATTTAATTATGAGATCACTTTCTCTAAATCTAGGGCCATTAATTCCCTCGTTAGATTTTCCAAAGTAAACTTACTTTATTGAGTTTTTGCACATCCT